>NC_069077.1:125911761-125990522 GCF_025698485.1 Gossypium arboreum
AAGCCTGTAGGCTTTTAAAAAAGAAGAGGAACGGTTGATAAACTCACTTCCTCTATTGATTCACACAAGAACATCATTGCAAAGCTTTGAGCTAAGGTCAAGGTGATACAAAAGATCGTTGATCAAGAAATTTCCTACAAAATGACTTGCTTGCTCCCTAAGGGACCAATTATTTGGCAATCTTTTTTATCAAAAGGGGTATAGACTTAGAAGTTATTCTTGATTTTTTTCTTAACTCTAATTTTTATTTTCTTTTGAAATCTTGTAATCATGAACTTTTAAACTTTTATAATTGTTGGATATATTACTTTGGTGCACATTTTACTTATCCACATCTTATTTAGATATAATTATAGTATTTTGATTATTTATGCAAATTATAGGCAAAGCATTGAGGGTTAACATGCTTAATTATGTTTTAAGATAGGTATGATGGATTAATTGAACTTAGATGAGGATGAGTTATGGTTATTATGTTTATTAGCTTTCATTTTGCATGATTGTAACAATTTAAAAGTCGATAGTGTTAAAAATGGTGGTTTTGAAACCCTATTTTTAGTCAAGTCTGTAAATATTAATATTTAATATTTATGAGCTTAGTATAAAGTTTAATTAAATTTTGGTCCGTTAATTTTGTCATTTGGATAGTTAATTAAGGTACAATGACTAAATTGTAAAAGTGGTAAAAATTAATTGCTATGGAATTTTAATTAATTGAGGGACCAATTAAGCAATTAGACCCTCTATATGTGACAAACAATGGTAGGATACATCTAGCATCCACCAATTATGTTAATTGTCATTAAGGTTAAGTAATTAAGTTTAATTAAAGTAATTAAGGTTAATTAGCTATTAATTTAAGCATATAAGCCAAAATAAAGTGAAAATAAAATATTCTTCAATTCATCTTCTTCCTCTCACGAACAAAGAAAAGAAATAAATAGGGTTGAAACTTTCTAACCATTTGGCCTTCAATTAGTAAGTTTGATTTAACTATTTTCTTGTAATTTTTATGTTTTTGAGGTCCTAGGAACTTGATTTAGCTAACCTGTGTACCAATTTGTAAAATTGTTAAAATTTTCAAAAGTTTTCATTGATAAATACTAGATGAAATTGGTGTTAATTTGTTAGATTTTAAGCTTAGATATGAAAAGGACTAGTTTGTAAAATTTAATTGTTCATTTTAAACATGGGGACTAAAGTGCATAAATTTTGAAATTGATGTTAAATTTTGTAATTATTAGTAATAAAGGGCTTTAGAAGGATGAAATTGATATCAATTTCAAAATCGAAGCTCAAATTTGAAAGTATGGCCGTTTGATTTTAGGGAGTAAATTGAATAAAATGTAAAATTTTAGGGACATTTGAGAAATGAAATTGGGCTGATTCATACATTTAGTAGACTGTTATAAACTGTTTGAAATTGATAAATTAAATTATTATATAGATCAATATTTGAATCAAACCGAGGATAACGGGAAAAGCAAAATTACCGAATAGTCCATGCAATTCAACTTGTCATCGATTTTTTAGGTAAGTTCATATGGTGTAATTGTGTTTGAATATATATGTAATTAATATTGTGATCATACTATCCTACCAGAGATCAAATCAGCTTGAATACCACCTATCTTACCTTAGACTTGGTAGTCTTTTGATCGTTTTAGTCCGATTATGTAGCATATATATAGGAACTTATATGTTTGTTAACTTTGAATTGATGGCTTAGTTTAAATCTTGGTTAGTGATCATATATGTGACTATGCATAATTTTAAAATTGTGTTGGGACCTATGAAGGGTATTTAACTTGACATATATGAGCTTAAAATGACATAGTTGAATGTTAGTGTGAATGGGTAAAAGCTTGATTGTGTAGGTGAAGTATGAATAGGCGAAATTTGTATGTTTGGTGCCAAATTGTGGCATATTTGATTGATTGAATTTAGAAATGGTTAAAAAATAGTTTTGGATGCTATTTTGGTTGGTTTTGTGCACGAATAAAGTTGCAAATATGCAACAAATGGGTCAATGGCATAGATGGCTTGAAATAGGTATCAAATGGCCTAATTTGTACCAAAAACAAAGTCCTCATCCCGATGACCACATCTCATCGTCGCAACACCAGCCAAAAGTATGTGATGTCAAGTGGCCTGACGTCATGACGTGACAAACTATTTGGCGACGTCACATGCAGAGAAGGTGATATCACGACATCGACCCTAAATTTTCAAAACTTTGCAATTTGGTCTAATTTTGTGTTCGGGTCAATAAGAGAGCTCTCGTAAGTTTGATTTGGATTTGGAAAAGTTTTAGAATAATGTTATGGATGAGTTTAAGTCATAAGCAGTGTTTGATTGATATATTTATTGTAATTTTATGGAAGTTGCTCCAGCAACAAATGTGGCATCCTGTCGCTCAAACCCGGTGGTCGGGTCGGGCAAGGGGTGTTATAATGATTTTGTTCAAAATTCACCAATGGGGTAGATTGTTGAGGCAAGTTTTTGAAGTGGTTGTTTATGTGCCAATGAAAATGCCTAATTCAGTCATCATTGCGATAGACAACTTACTTGTCATATTTAAAGTTGGCAATTTTTGAAACAATCTCTTTGGGCAATAATCGATGTTGATATTGTAGAAATATTCAAGCCTATCAATCCATTTAGAGAAACACATCTTGAAGATTGGATTGGATAAGAGCAAGAAATCGAATCCCTTGCTTTATGAAGATTGGATCGAGGGCACTGAAGACATATCTCCAAAATATTCCACTTTACTATGGTTTTTATTAGTATATTGTATTTAGCTATTTTAGTTGTCATTTTCTAGGGATTTGTTTGTGATTGATCTCTAGTATGTTAGTAAGTCTCAAAATTCTATACATTTGAGAGACTTGTATAGGTTTATGTACTTAGTATTATTGGAAGCATGTACCAATTCATAAATGAGCATTTTTGTGAAAGTGCATTTGAGATAGTAAATTCAGTTTGTTATTTGATTTTATAATCTAAGTTCTCAAAAGGAGAATGTGAAGGTGAGATATTTAGTCTTTGGATACAAAAAACAAGGTTGTTATACGAGATTTGATAAAACTAAGGTCACTTGTTGTATTGAGATCAAATATAGTGAATTCTCTAATTGAGCTATGCTCTATAGACGTAAGAAAACCGAACTACGTAAATAATTTATTGTCTTCTATTTTATTATGTTTTATGTCGTGCTAAAAAAAGTGCCCACTTCTATTGTTACTTCTATTTATACTTTGTTTTTTAACATATTAACAATTAGTTCGAGTTAACACATAAATTTAAATTATATAGGCATAAAATTAAGGATATCAATTTAGTTTTATTAAGTATATGAATATATAGGCAAAATAAGGCCTATGGGCGATTTTTATTTTAACTAGGCCTTTAAGCCGGTTTTAAAATTAATTAGGGTTATAGTTCAATTTAACTGAAAAGCTCGTCCTGCTGGCCCCACTTTCTATATCTCTCTCTGAGGGTTAGGGTTTTAATTTTTAGGGTTATAGTTTATGGTTTTTAGGGTTTAGGGTATTTTGGAAGTGTTTAGGGTTTTAATGAAACGACGAAGTTCTTAGGTGCGTTTGAGGGTTGGGGATGTGATAACGCACCTAGCACATATACATTTCATATGTCATGGGGGATAGGACTATCACTTTAGAAACCCATTGTAAGGAAATCCAATTTCGGGGTAATAATGTTTGATACGATCATGGGTCCAAATCTAACGTGAAGGTCCTAGTCGATGGTCGTGATGTGGTCACGATTTCGAGTATAATTGGGGGGTTAGGTGAAAGTCGTTACACGGTTAGGAGTTCAAGCTTTTCAGATACCCACATATAATGCCTTATATATATCATATATAAGATTGAAACCATAATCATACGGAAAAACTCTAGGGACTTCTGGTGTAATCAACTTAATTTTTTTCTATATTTCCAGGTAGTCGGTATCCTTCACCTTTCATTCTTTTCTAAAAACTGGCACTGAGGTTGACACAAGAGGGCTCTCAGGAGGAGAGCAGATGTTCTGGCACAATAGAGGTTAAACTCGGGTTAGTGTGGCAGTAGTTGTAGTTATTAATAGGTTCTGCAATAATAACAACCATCATCACCCCAAAAGGAGCATAACCTTTACTGCACTGAAACAACCGCTTCCCACCAGAGAGTCCACTTGCGTCCACGATACTACTGGCCTTCGAAAAAGAAGAAAGGTTAAAGGTACTGGTTTCCTAGAAATGGAGAAAAAATTACACCGATTATAACCGAAAGCCCCAACGTTTTTTCGTATGAATATGCCCTCAAACTTTTGTATGGTATTTATAAGGCACAATTTTTGGGTATTCGAAAAGATTGAACTTGTGCCAATGTAACAACCGTCAACTGGCTGCCCCGTTATACCCTGATCCATTACTGCATAACGGTTGTTGATTAAGACCTCTACGTCGACTTCCACACTTGATCGTAGAAAGTGAAATCACCCCATAACCGAATTCCTTAATATAGGCTTTGGAGGTAATGATCCCATCTCGGCATTATATATGAAATTTGTGAGACTCATAGCGATATCGCATCATCGACAACTTAAGAATACCTCGAATGTAAACCAAATATTTTTAGCAACTGAAATTTTCAAGACCGTGAAATGGTTTGTAACGGAGAAATGGATAGGATGAGGGACAAATTATATGACTGAGGGATGATAAAGCTTGGTGTGTTAGAGCCTTTTTATAGTCGCAGGGAAGGGTCTGTTTGCAAAGAAAAACCTTGAAAGTGCATTGTATAAGTGATGAACATATTTTAAACATGTTTCAAGCGTCTAAATTATTCAAGCTTTAGGCTTTTCTCATTGGGAATAGGAATTTTGTTAGAGAAAGCTCACCTTAGTGTGATGGTACCTTTTGAAATGTGTGTTCGTGATATGCAACACAAAATATCGATGAAATTATATGACTTTTGAATGCGTGACAAAATTAATTGCACCATACGGTATGCAAAGAATGTGTACATTGTAAATGAGATGCATAGCATGAATTCTTTTTCTCCTTACATAATTCTCTTATAAAACGGGCATAGTTTTAAAACATAGACACATATCTGGTTAATATAAAACATAAGAACCTTGCATCACGGGTGAGAGTTGTAAATATCCTTGGGATAACTCTCTACTTATTTTTTCATTTGTTTATCTAAATCTCAAAACGTATTAAAATGAGTCGACGGGTAAAATCCGTTATATACTATGACAGTCAAATCTGTAATATAGAGATTATGGTGGTGTTTGTAGGGGCGAAGTACTTGGAATTTGCGTTTAATAGTACAATTCAAAGCGTGAGCTATAGACCAGGATTAAGAGGAAAGTTAGGGATCGAACCAGGGAATAATTACAAGGTTGCAATGCAGATATCTTACATTCATTGACCCTTATAAGTATGAGCTATTCGATGTGATCATCCAGATGCATCTCGAGATGGTCATCTCATCGCACATCAAAAAAATATTATTATTAAGTTATATGTCAAGTTCGCCAATGCTAATGGATTTGGCCCAACTTCGAACACCATCGCGGTGAATACGAGTACCGTAGTTGAACCAGAAAGCCCTACTACACAGTTGTGCGGTGGGTTTTCTAGCCTCCTTCAAAGTGGCTACTACAATATTCCCAAAACATCTATGGGAAGACACTCATCGATTTTTGGCATCGATCTAAACTTTAGGGGTCAGTACCAGTCGGGATATTAGTATAACCCCAATCTAATCACTCGAGCTCGATATTCAATCAATGCATTTGATTTCAACTTCGGCAATGAGCCGGTGTTATGGGGAGAAAATAGTTACACCGGGGGATCATCAGCGTACATTGGTCATCAACTTGTTGAATATTCTAACGGACACATGGGATACAAAAGAATATATGACCTACTGCTTTTGACAGGAGCCGACAAGGGTACATCCAATACCATGCCCAAAGGTGACAATGAAAGTATAGACGAGAAAGGAGATGCAAGTGAGGAATAAGGGACTGTTGGATGCAAATGATGTGAAAGTGTCTAAACCTAAGCAAATCTAGCAGCGCAGTCTAGATGGTTCAGAAGTGGCACTATTTTTCAAAACAGATCCGACTACAATAGAGCCCGAACCTTGCGAATCTGACAATGATGTCTTAGATCCAGATGCGTGATTTAGGGCGTATGAACATTTGCCCCACATGATGAACATCAACCTTTCGGTTGAGGGTGGTTTAAAGTTTTCGAGCCTTCTACATAAGACATTTGGTCATGCAAGCACGTATCATGATGTACAGGTACTCAAAGTTGGAATGGAATACCTCAACAAATATGTTTTTCTTACTGCACTGAAGTGGTACAGCATCAAGAATGGCGTGAACTACTACATTACGAAGTCCCGCTCCGTGAAATTTGAAGGAAAGTAAGCATAAAAGGACGGGAGGTGTAAGTTGAATTTTATGGCGTCTTACTAGAAGAAAACTAGGTTCTGGACGATAAAGAAGTATCCCGAGCCCCATACGCATGTTGCGAGAAATGCAAGTCAGGACCATCTGAGGTTAGACTCGGACATGATTGCTGAAATTATTTTACCGATGGTGAAGACCAGTCACTGGATTGAAATTCTGGTGTTGATTGCGAACATACATAATCAATACCAATACACTCTAATGTACTAAAAAGTGTGGGTTGCAAAGCAGAAAGCTATGGGAAAGTTGCATCACGGATGGGAGGGTTCGTATAACCATTTATGGAAATGATGTCAGGTATTGGATTGGTACGTACCAAGTTTCAAAACTGATCTCAAAATGCACCCAGCGTATTGAGGCGATCAATTGGTCCCCGAGAAAAGAGTGTTTCATCGATTCTTTTGGACCTTTGAGAAATGCAAAGAGGCATTTCGGCACTGCAAGCTTCTAGTCCAAATTGACAGCATCTGGCCATACGAAAGGTATTAGCAGCGTCTGTTGCTCGTAGTTGCTCAGGACGATAATTGAAAGATTCTGCCTATAGCATTCGCAATAACTCCCAAAAAAAGGCAGATGACTAGGATTTTTTCATGAGCCGGTTGCACCGACTCGTTTGCTCGCAGCCCAACATATGTTTCGTATCGGACAAAGGACCTAGAATACTCTCGATGATTGATTGTCAAGGATCCCTTTGAGATCGCACTCATCATCACTACTGTATACGAAATGTGGGATCCAACTATTACCAAAATATCCTTCAACAACCGAGCAAGATCTAGTTATAGACATGGGTTTGTAGTTCCAACTATTTATTCACGCACATCGGCTTTTCAAATATCATTTTTTTCCATTGAACTAATGGGTTACTATTTATTGATAGGTTACGAGTTCATCCAACATGTTTTCCATCAAAATTTGAACAACTTGAGCACCATTAACTCTTACGGTACAACATATGTTTTGAATATCTTTATTCGAACAATGGACGTAGTCGTATGACGGAAGTCTATGATATGGGCACATATCGTTAAACTTGGTTGAGTGTATCAATTTGGTACTGAAAGGGACACATTATTTGTCGGTAACATCAGTTGTGAAAGAGACATACTTTCGATTGGTCACCTTGTTTCCTAAGAGGGAGTCAACGTATGTTGGACAGACAGTGGGCGGCAGTACATTCTACGATGACATAATGTAAGAGATTCAGCTAAGTACAGTGAAAGCGAACATCATGTATGTAATCTACAACTCACGTCAAAACCTCGATTTTCGAGTCACAGAGCACGTTAGGCCCAACTAGGAAATGTCAAGTACATCCTACCATGTGAACCTAACGGAAGGGACCTGCGATTGTAGGAGATTCTAAGCACTTCAGTTCACATGCATACATGCAATTGCTGTATGTGGGAACATACGAATTGAGCACATGCCTTACATCAACGACATCTACTGACTACAACTAATTCATAGTGTGTGGAGTTTAAATTCCTACCCATCCCAGATGAGAGTATGTGGCTGCTAGTGTCCAGTGCGCCATTCGAGCTGGTGCCAAACAAGGACCTGCTTCACGTTCCGAAAGGTTGCCCGAATTCCACTCGGATAAGGAACAATATGGATATTTGAGAGAGGCATGATCAATAGAAATTATGCAGGTATTGTAAAAACCCAGGGCATATAAAGCCAACATGTTCTCTGTACAGGGATAAGTTAGGGGCCCCAGCGTTGATAACATTGCTTTCAACCAAATTTCATATTCATTAGTGTTTACTTTCAACTAAATTTTATTTTCATATGCCCGTGGTATACTAATAGTGTTTGGTGTATTCAATATGAACTATAAAGGTCAATGTTTCGTATTGTGATTATTTTTAAGGACATACAATTTATTTAGTTGTGAAATGTCATGACTTTCAAATGTACAAAGAGTGAACATTTTTTATTCTACATTTTTCATGTTCATCTTTCTTCTATTTCTTATTTAAATGACATTCATATTCAAGACAATATGTCGATAACAAAATCCGACATTTGTTATTTATTGATAAAACATAGATAGTAATAATGACAAATGGTTTGTTTGAATGAATAACCTCGATTTTTTTATTTATGACATATCTATATTTACATTAGAAAATTAAAAGAAAAAATACAATCAATAGTTTGTTAAGGAGAATGTGTGCCACAAGGTAGTGGACGATAGTCGTGTGGAGGATTTCTGCTTACAATTGATCGTACCATCAGAGGTGCATCTGAAGTAGCATCCGAAGGTGCGGGCTTGTAGACTTCCTCCTCATCGTCATCATTTCTTGAATACATAGCTAGCACGGCCCCCTAGGTAATCGTATCTCCAGGATCTACATTCTCATCATCTTCTTCCGTAGTCAATTGCTACGTTGTCCTCTCCTGCCATCGTGTATCTGCCACTTTCTTATCCATCGGTTGCAACGATAAGCCACCCCCGTAAAATAGTGCTGCGCATAGTGTTTGGGTCACTAAAGGCGTGAAACCATAAGGTGCCCAAAATCTCGGGTACGTAGGAAAGGTACTTAGCATCAACATCGCTATCGATTATTACATGGGAGCTTACATTGGTGGCGGTGGGTATGTCGACGTCTATCCCGACATGGGGTTTGGCATCGACATCTACGCAGGGGTGTAGTATGTGGAGGATGTCGATAGAGTGAAATATGTACTTGTGGGTACAGAAGAACCGGCTACGTGGTACAGTGGTCCATAGTGCAATGGTGCTTGTGAACAAAATGCAGGTTTACTTAATTGAATGGGAATACCTAAAGTGAAGTGACCTGGATATTGTGCAACTACAAGCAGCATATCATCTATCAAAGCGAATGATGAACCCATCGTGTGACCACACCCTTTTTAGTCTATTGTGACGATTGACATGATCTCTTCGCCTAAATTTTTTAACTCCTCTCCTCCAATGATAATAGATATTGCTTACCGACGATTGTGAACCATGCCAAGTAATCATCAACTGTTGTCATGTCCGTTGAGAAAACTTGTTCATGAATAGGTATAGATTGCATCCTATGATCCCATACTTCGATATGCTCCACGTGTCGAACTGCCTAGTCGATGTTGTCCTTCCCCTGCATGTCCACCTTCTGTAGCTCTTTCAGGTCTTGCGCTCGCGGTAGAATTTGTTGCCTCCACCCGAACTGCCGCAACACTCAATCTAATTCGTGCATTTTCACAGTCACGTACATTACCAACGACACCTTCGCATCCCACATCTTTTGATTGCCCAACACTTCTAGTGAGATGCAGGATATGACATCAGAGTCGACATACGATATCCATTCAAACTGAAAAGAAAAATTGTAAATATCATTGTTTATGATTTTTTTACAAATCATTACGTAATTAATATAGGTTCAAAACAATAACTAACTGCGGCTTCCGATCGTTGATCTAACAACAGTCTAATATCTTCTAGATCCTTGGTCAGTCCCACGTAACTCGACTTATAATATCTTCTAGATCCTTGGTCAGTCCCACGTAACTCGACCTATGTTTCCATCTGTACGAGTGATATGTTAGTCGAAACGTATAATAATAAAAATTCATGTATAGATTACATATTTGTTAATAAATGATGTTTACCTTGTCACCAAAGGGAACATATATGGGTTGGCCACCTTGCGACATAGAAACAGTAGTTGCCACCAAGCTTACGACTGCAATAGGAGCAGACAACCATCGATCGACGCCACACTCAGTAGTGTGCCCTAACACATCTCCCGATATAACGTGGACAATATGATAGATCCCCAACTTAGTTTCCTGCACTCATTAAAGTCCACTAAATGTAGTAGCCACCTTACATACACCAAATTTTGAGATTTTTCGGGTATTAAAATGCCCCCGATTAACATCATAATGTATGCTCGGGTGTATTGTTGTATGACCTCCTTCCTTCGGTCTTCAGGATCTCCAAAGAGCTCGTTGAAATTATCTTTCAACCAGTTCATCAATATCCGACCACCTTTGAACTTGTTCAGGAACTTTCCCAACAGTGATTGGCAAAAGATCACTTTGCCTGGAACTATTGCTAATCCCATGATGACTTGCCCATCAACCGACAGACCGAGTTGTAGCTCTACACCTTCTAGTGTGATTGTACACTCACTTCATGAAAGGTGGAAAGTGTATGTTTCAAGCCTCTATCTTTCCACCAACGCACTAATTAGTTGCAAACCAATTTTGTAGCCCCTGGACATGTGAAACGCATGTAAGAATCTAACCGCTTACAAGTGGCTATGAATTTCAGGGATTGTAGGCTTTCCCATATTATGGATGATGCCCTCCAGAACACAATCATCTGCCTATTTACACAATAAAAAAAATTATAATTATAATAAAAAAATTAAATTTAACATTATTAAAATTAACGAAATTTAAATTCCGGTCTTACCATTGCTAATTGGGGGCAGAAATACGCTTGTCGTCGAAGCGGATTAGGGAGGAAGCCATTAGTGAGAAAGCAATTTAAACGAATAAAAATGGGATAATTAAAAAATATATTTTTAAATAAAAATATCAAAAAAATTAAAAATGAGAGAGTTAAGAGACTTGAGAGGATTTGAGAGAGTTGACAGAAGGGTGTGAATGAAAAATGAAATTTGAGGGGTTTACAGGGTCAAAAACAAGTTACTGTTTGGTGTATTTTTTTTTTACCGTTGACGGTAACATTTAAAAAGTCATTAGAATCTGACCATTAACTATTTGACGTGCTATCTAGTTAAAT
Source organism: Gossypium arboreum (assembly GCF_025698485.1). Classification (NCBI taxonomy): domain Eukaryota; kingdom Viridiplantae; phylum Streptophyta; class Magnoliopsida; order Malvales; family Malvaceae; genus Gossypium; species Gossypium arboreum. Next base: position 125,923,025 of record NC_069077.1, read on the forward strand.
CAATCTATATCCCTAATTAATTTTAAAACAAACTTAAAGGCCCAATTAAAAAAAAATCTGCCTATAGACTTTATTTTGTGGAATATATATACACATTATTTGGTTTGAATTTCCTCACAGGTTATAAATTACTAGAAAATGTTTATAATATACACCACATTTAATATTTACAAAAATCATTTCCTTATTTCATCAATTACTCTTATTAAATCAGTGTTTAAAAGTTGTCTGTGATTTCATGTACCGTCAATTTTGAGTTTTTCTTTTATATATATATATATGGAAATTTTTAAAAATTTTGGAACTATTAAGATAAATTTTAAAACTTTTTAATTGGTTTATATATATATGGGATTCACTTATACTAATATAAATTTAATATATTTTCACATATTTTCATAATTATTTTATAATTAATATTTTAATAATTTAACTGATGATATTATGGTTTATTTTAATTAATTTTGAACATGAATGTTACTAATTTTGATAGGTGAGTGTTAAAATATAAACTAAAACGTGAATTTAATTAAAGATTTGACATGAGAGCAATAACATGCAAGATTTTAAACTTTATAATTATTTTTATTTTAATTTAAAAGATATCTCTTTAGAAGATGAATTAGGAATAAAATTAGAATTCTCTTAGAAAGTAAGTAAAAGCTTTTTATTTGGCTTTCTGTATTTACCTTTATTTCAGAGTGTTATTTATTTTATATATTGGGAGATGATTATTATTTTAGGGTTTTCTTTCTTTTTCCCAATTAACTCTAGTTACCTTTACCAATTTTTACTATTGTTATTTAAGTAAGAGAGGTTTAATTAATTCTTTAATCTAGTTTTGGGTTGAATCAAGCTTGGCTGTGGGACTGTGAGATTCAAGTTCGTGCTTCAATTTTCCGTTTTGGTATTTATTCATTTTTCGATTTATAAGATAGGTAAACTTTATCTCTCAGTATTATGTTTGTGTCGATTCAAGAAAGGTTTATTACTCGTTTCTTTAGGTAATACACGGTTGATTAGGATACTTTGATACGTAATTTTCATTGATTTCTAAATCACTAGGACAAATTAATATAAGTTGGAGTGAGAAGGTTAATCGGGTTATGTTAAATGGGTGAATATTTAATTTAAATATTTATGTAGTTGAGTTGTTAGTTAGAGTCGGATTTTTCTAATTTGTAAAGTTATCAATGGGTTGAATTCTAAAAGCATCTTTCTAAGATTATTTGATTTGTAAGGGTTAGAGGTGTTTAAACGGTCGGTTAGGTTAATACTCTAACCGAATTACTATTAATCGAATTATTTAAAATATAAAAATCGTTATCTGTTAAACAAATTGAAATTTCTTTCAAATACATTAACCGAATCGAAATATTTAGATTAATTCAGTCGGTTAAGTGAATTAACCTAAATTTATATATTTTATTTTTATTTGTTAAAATAAGTATAAATCATATAAAAAATACAATGCTAATGTGCATTTTCTTTTATTTAATAGTTCAAAAAACTTTAAATAGAGGTGAAAACAACAAATACACATTAGAAACTCTATATAAGTCTTGAAAGTTAACAACCAAACACTACATAAGTCTTGAAAACAACAAATATTTTAGTTAATTTGGTTAATTATTTAGTTTCGAACCGAATTAACCGATAATCGAAATTTCAAAAAATTATTAACCAACCATCAACTGAAGTAAATTCGACAACTAACAAATTAACCAAATTAATCAATTTAATCAATTAATTTAATTTTAACCGAACTATGAACACTTCAAACAAGGGCGCATGATGGAATTTTTCTAGCACTAAATTTACATGTAAAGAAAAATCGGTGGTTTGGAGCTATTCTTTGACAGCTTCAACCGACTAATCAAGGATCAGAAAAATATTTACAATCCGTAATCATTTCTAACACGAAAGCCAAAACTACTCTGAAGCTAGAATTATCATCAGTCGGTTTACTCTATTTTAATTTGCAATTTTGTTATTTTTGTTGTACTGTTTCGTTTCGTTTCGTTTCTTTAGTTATTTTTATTTTTGATTATCGAGTTTTCGTGAGATTCGACTCTTCTACCCTGTTTACAAATTTTGAATTTGTATAGGAGTATGATATTTAAATTGGTGGATTTGGCACCATCACCAACATTCATATTTTATATTTTCTTCATGTAGATAATAGACTACAAAATCCCTTATATTATACTTTGAATTACATTTTAATTTCTTTATTAAAAAATAGATAAATTAACCCTTATATATTAAATAAGTGAGCAAATCAGCTCCTCTATTAAAATTGGACAGTTAAATGTAAGTTTTGGAGTTTATATATGTGGTATAATAATAAATTTAGCCCTCAACCTTTACATATTTATTTAATTTGACCCTACTCTTTTATTGGAAGTAAATTAGAAAATTTTGAAACTAATAAGATCAAAAGATCAAAAAGCCTTAATAACGAATTAAAAATCAATTAAACCTTAAAAGTTAAAATTATTAAAAATCATAAAATTATAAACAAAATGATTTTTTTTTAAATTTTACACCAGCCATTCCACTGCACAAGCAACATGAAATTTTGGACGAGAACAAGCATCCATTAGTACCATGTTCTTCTACAGTAATCATTTTTATACCTGTGATCGCTACCTGCATATCAGGTAATTCTTGTTCTGCTATGTTGTATGCCAAATTGTGGATATCGGATGCATGACCTCATAAAACTTGCAACCATGTACCAATATATTTATAGTTTCAAAAGCTTGGTTTGAGAAAATATTCGACCTTGCATAATGCTTGGAGATACGAACTCTCATAAACTTGTAACCTTGCAGCAATATTGCATAGCTTCTGCTCGAGAGCTTGCGTGATTGGTTGGAGTATGCAAAGCTCCAGTAATACAGAATTTTTCTGAAACAATTTTAGGGGCAACAACTATCAGTAGTGTTGTAGGCCAATTTTGGCCCGTTTACAAAATACCCAGGCCCATTAAACCATTTAACCCATCCTCAAACCCAAAACTTAAAATTAACCTAGCCCAACATCCAAGCCCAATCCCAAAACCCTAGACTCCCACTTGCCTCTTCCCACTCTCCCATGCTGTCTGCCACCAGCACCATTCCCATTCTCCCATGCTGTCTGTCACCAACACCATCACACACTCCCACCGCACCTGCAAAGACAGAGGAAGGAAGCAAACATGCAACAATAGTAAAAATAGTAAAAAATAATTTGTAAAAATTAGGCTATATAAAGCCACCCAAACAACAAAAAAAGAAAAAGGGATAAAAAAGTTTGTATCAAGAACACAAAAAAAAAGGAAAGCTCAGAAGGTGAACTTCAATTTTTCTCTGTTATCTCAATCTTTACATTTATCTTTGCTTTGTTTTATTTTTTTCTTTAACTTACTTTAAAACGAAAAAGAATCAAGGAAGAAAAGAGTATTACGGATCTACCCGTGGCGCTCCCCTTCCGTTCGACACGGTGAATCACCGTGATGATGGGTGTTGAAACCTTAATCAAGAAAGGAGGAGAGATAAAGAGGGAAGCAAAAAAAATCCAGCAAAAAATTCCAACACCAAAAAAAATTTCGAAAAAATTTCCAACAAAAAAAACCAAAAAAAACAATAGAACGACCCAAAACAAATTCAAATTAGAGATTGAAGAAACAAAAATCTAAGGTGATTTTTTTATATTTTATTTTAATCCGATTTTAAGTTTTTAACCTATATATATTAAAACATAAAATATAAATAAAATAAAAACAAAAAAAAGAAGATTTTTTTTACCTTTCCAAACAATCAGGTAATGCAGTGGCCGTGCCCGCCACCGCGAGCCTCCGTGACCGTCGCCCGACCGGATTTCCTTCCCCTCCCTCTCTCTCCTTCTCTCTTCCTCTCTCTTCCTTTTTTCTTTCCCTCCTCCAAATGATTTTTTGGGTTATTTTGGCCTTATATAGCCCTCAAAACGACGTCGTTTTGGGGTTGTCATTAACCCCAAACGACGTCGTTTTGACTTGGACCGTTCGACCCGACCCGACCGCCTAGGATCCACGTGTTTTTTAAAGGAAGGGCAAATTGCGCTTTTAGCCCTTCCGCTTTTTATTACTTTACAATTAAGTCATTTTTGGTTTTTTTAATTTGGCCCCGGAATTTGTCGCGATTTTCAATTTAGTCCACAATGATGTGCTGCATTTTATGGGAAGGAATATTTGCTATTTTGGTCCCCTGATGTTTCCGCGTGTGTTTAATATAGTCCTTTCCTTTTATTTTTATTTCAATTTTGCCCCAAATATTTTGTTTTTAGCTCAACTTAATCCTTTTAGTTATTTTACTATTTAAATCAATTATTTTAGTATTATTATTATATTTTATTCACTTATGTAGTGTGTTAATATTTTTATCATTTCTAATATGTATATATATATATATTATGTGTATTATATATATATATTATGTATATATGCCATTAGTTATATATTTCTTATGTATATATTCTTAAATACTATTATATACATATATATATATATGTATATTTTAAATTCCATATTGTGTATATATTATTATTACAAATTATTACTATTGCTAGTATTATTATAACTATTATTATATTAGTGTATATTTTATATACATATGTATATATATATATATATATTTGCACATATCATTATTTTATATTATTGTTGTAAATTTTTTATGTATATATTTTTTTATGTACGTTTCCCAATATTTTCTTTTATTGTAGATATTATTATTATTATTACATACTTTTATTTTATATATATACATATATATGTATTTTTATGTACATATTATTATTTTATATTATTATTACCAAATATATCATTTTTCCTATTTTATTATTAGTACATGACTTGTTTCTATTTTGTAAATATCATTATTATTGTTATTTTAATATTCTAGTATTCCATGTTAATATTTTTCATTAATGATATCATTTTTTTTTGCGTTCTTTATCTATTTTAATTTCTCACTTTAGGAATATTTTTCTCATGTTTTAATTAATTTCAAAAATAAGGCAATGTACCGATTTAATATTAAGCTATCGATTTCATCGCTATGTTGGGTGAAATTAAATTGACTTGTGAAACAGGACACCCTTTCTAAAAAAAATCGAAAACTAAAATTCCTATTTTTCAATCGGATCACGATTAAATATTATATTGAACTCGTATTTTTGAAAATCAAGTCAATACATGTTTATGAGATACCAATTTTGGGCGTCGTGAGGGTGCTAATACCTTCCTCGCGTAGAATCGACTCCGAACCCCAATTTTTCTCGAACTTTCACGTAGACCTAAATTTGGCCTTCTTTTTGTTTTAAAATAATTTTATTAGGTGTCCGATCACACCTATAAAAAGGATCGATGGCGACTCCTTTGTTAATAAAATCGGAAGTTGGTTTTCAAATGTTTAATAAATCACCATAATTAGCGACCAAGCGTAAAATTTTTTTTCGTCATAGCAATACCGGCGACTCCAATTGGGACGCGTTTTGAGAGTCGAGTCGAGTTAAGCATGTGTTGTTAAAATTTTCAAATTTCCTTGTTCAAAGTAAATATTTGGTCGTGAGTAGAAAATCTCGTTTTCAAAATTCTGCATTTGTATCTCTTCTAACTTGCTTATTTGTTTGTTTTTCGCTTTTCAACTTTTATGGTTTTGGTTTAGTTCCTTTAAGTAAAACACAAAGGTTTATGAGTTTTCTCCCACACACGTGCACTTGCATTTTGCATAACATAAAGCTCTCTACCCGGCTCTGTCTGTTTAAGTGAAAGTAAACGCTATGCCTTCGTGAGTTAACTCGTCCCTCATACAAAGCTAGTGAATACTTTGGGTTACATATGACTTATGCTTTCGTGAGTTAACTTGTCCCTCCGCATAAGCATAAGTAAATGTAATCCTCGAATTGAACTCGTGAGCTGTGATGGGTTATGACCGAGGCTTCGTGCTAATCTTAGTAGATGATAGTACGAGCAATTCGAGTACTGTCTAGAACCGAGACGCATATAATGAACCATACGAGCTATCCAATTAGAGCCATGACGAACCTCTCGTCCGCTTATAGTCACCAAAATAAGTACACGGGAAAATGCCTTTTACCTTTCAAGAGAATTGGATTGGGTAGTTTAATTTGTTTTCAAATTATAATTGTTGTGTTTACTAACCGAGTTTGTTTGTTTTTATTTTTATTTTCATCATGCATCGTAGGCATCATATTAGGAAGGTGTTGATTAAAGGTTGGTTGCCAAAAAAATGGGTTTCTGATGGAGGAGTCAATTACACAAATGATCGAGAAGAATGCCGTGGTTCGGGACTGGTCTCTAAAAACTCGGAGGGACAAGGGGATAGTCTTGTGGAAAGGTGTCTTTGCCAATTTGCCCGAACAAATAACTGTGAATGTTCGCCAAAATAACCTCGAAGATTTGGTTCAAATTTGGAATCAGTGGGATTCAGACATTAGAGACATTTTCACTGAGAGGTATGGAGATATAGCTCACCTGATCACCATCCGTGTAGATGAGCAGTTGATTCAAGCCATGGTTCGGTTCGGGACCCGACTTATCGTTGTTTCACCTTCAATCAAGAAGACATGACTCAACTATAGAAGAGTATCTTGCTTTACTCCGCATCGACAATGTACAATTCGGCAAAATATATGTGAAGGAGCCTAAGCCGATGACCTTCAAGAAAAAGTTAGTGAGGCCGATGACATGACCGATGCATGGGCTGAAAGACAGATAAAGAAGAAGAACGAAACCATTTGCATTCCATGGTCCTCCCTACGAGATTTGACTCTGAACCATCCTGACATGCTGAAAAGGGTAAATCTATTCGCTTTGGCCATTTATGGTTTGGTTATTTTCCCAAAGGTTCTCGGACATCTCGAAGTGGCAGTAGTTGATTTCTTCGAAAGGTTAAAACAAGGAGTCAACCCTATCCCAACCATCCTAGTAGAAACCTTCAGGTCCCTGAGTAGTTGTCGAAGAAAAGGGGAGGGACGATTTATCGGATACGCGCAGTTGCTCAATGTTTGGATTTTGAGTCACTTCTGGAAGGTAGAGCGCACTCCATTCCATATGTTTTCTAAAACATTCTCCCCGCTAGAAGCTTTCCTCAAGAAAGAATGGCCGAAGGAAGTCACCGAGCAACATTGGGTATCAGTCTTTCAGAATCTTCGCGCCGAGGATATAACATGGAGAGCACCCTGGATTCGTCCTTCAGTTCTGCTATACAAATGTGGAAGCCAAGATTGGGTACCTTTACTTGGGTTATGGGGAGGAGTTGGATATGCTCCGCTATTGGTCCAAAGGCAATTTTCTTCACGACAATTCCTCCCCGCAACTGGAGGATTAGCACAGTTCGAGTTCGCTTTCGCGGGTGAAGGATATATGAAGAGAGTCCGAGACACTGCAAAGTCTTGGAAGGAAATTCATTTCATGGAATTAGCTTTGTATGCTGATACCCTTACCCAAGATTACGGCGTATGGAGGAAGCAACGGGTAAATAGTCAGCAAATCTCGTCAACAAACCACCCCATCCAGAATCCTTTCTCGAAGGAAACGCCGTCTGAGCTAGAAGTGGCAAGACAAGAATTCGAACGAGAAAAGGCCAAGATGTCTCGGGACCTTAGTGCCCTTCAAGAAGAAAACTATCAACTGAAGATTGAAGTTCAGGTTGAAAGGTCCAGAACTGAAAAAGTACAAAGAGAAGCCGAGATTGTGAGAAACGACTTAAGGGACCTTCATTTGGAAAACAAGAAATTAAGAAGCACTATAAAGAATAGCGGGTTGGGCAAGTCGACAGCAGAATGGAAGGAAGAAATTAGCAATATCAAGGGAGGAATGGAGTTTTGGAAGGGAAAAGCAAAGAAAGAGGAGGAAAAGGCTGCGCGCGCTGTGATAGAGTTAAGAAGGAAGAACACCGAGTATGAAATAGTGACTGCAGAATTGGCGAATAGTCGATCGAACATCAAGAATTAAAAGGAAAACACGAGATCTAGAAAATATGCTGCAATCTCGTCAACAACAATTAGATAACCTCCTGAAGGCTCTAGAAGAAAAGAGTGAGCAGTACGATAGGGACATTCACGCCTATGAAGGAACTCTCAAAGGAAAAGAAATGCAACTCAACTTCTTGATCAATGAAATTCGCAAAGCGGCTATGCAAGTTGTTCAATTATCAGATGAAGCCGAAGTTCTCAGTTGCCAATTCCTTCCAAGCCAAAGATCGAGCATATCAGAGTTTTTAGAGCAAGTGAAGAAACAAGGCAATGTGGCTAGGAAATTTGTGTAATCGTTGGAAAAATGGAAACTTTGTGTAATAGACTATGTTGATAAATGAAATGCCTAAATATGGGGCTATCTTGAAATCAACACCATTTTTTTTTTTTTTTTGCATTCCTTACATAACTAACATTTTGACATTCGTGCACTCATTCATGCATTCATACATTGCATATCCCATACTCGGTCGCTAAAGACAAAATATATAATTTGCAGTTGTAATACCACAAGACTGGAACCACGTCATCCGTATAAAACGCGCCGACAAGCTAGAGTAATGGAGGTTGAATTCAATGAGAAAATTAAAAGGTTGGAAAGGGCTCAAAAGGAATTACAAGAGCAACTGGCCAAATCGCAACAAGAAACGAGAGACCTAATGGTGAGATCTCGAGAGGAATCACTCGAGCAAAGAGATCAAATGGCCAAGATGATGGAGATGATGTCAGCTTTAGTTAAAGAAAAGGGACCCATGCGGAGCCCTGACATTGAGGAATCTCGATCAAGAATTCACCACGATCAGGATCCACTCTATCCCCCAGGATTCACTCCACCGCTCGCATATACAACACAAAGAGGGTATATTCAAGGGAACCCACGGCTTGGAACATCGACCTATGCCACCGCTCCACCCACTAATTTGGGGCAAGGAATATTCGCGTCAAACCGGGGCTATTCCTGGCGATCCACTAGTTCGGATCTGGATGACCCAAAGAGAGGTAGCCAAGTTGAAATTGGATAACCATGACGCAAAATATAGGAGTCTAGAGGAAAGACTCAAAGCGATAGAAGGCACTGAAGTCTTCTCCGCATTAGGTGCCAAAGAACTCAGTTTGGTACCTGATCTGATTTTGCCCCCGAAATTCAAAGTGCCTGATTTTGAGAAGTATGATGGGACAAGATGTCCAAAGGCGCATCTGGTCATGTTTTGTCGAAAAATGACGGGTTATGTGAACGAAGATAAACTACTCATACATTGCTTTCAAGATAGTCTAACAGGGTCAGCTCTTCGGTGGTACAATCAACTTAGTAGAAAAAAGATTCGATCCTGGAAGGACTTGGCGTCAGCATTTTGCGAGCAGTACAAGCATGTATCGGATATGGTGCCAGACCGTATGACCTTGCAAATGATGGAGAAGAAGCCAGCAGAATCCTTTAGACAGTATGCACAAAGATGGAGAGATATCTCGGCCCAAGTGGAGCCTCCACTGACTAAGACTGAGATAACAGTCCTTTTCATCAATACTCTGAAAGCACCATTCTATGACAAGCTGGTGGGAAGTGCCACGAAAGATTTCGCGGATATTGTAATATCCGGTGAACTCATAGAGAATGCCGTCAAGAGCGGTAGAATGGAAGGATTAGAAGGCTCAAGAAAAGCAGCACCCGTAAGGAAGAAGGAGCCAGAAACCCACATGGTGGGAACTGGGAGTCGCTACATTCCTAATTCGTATCCTAACCAACCCCGACCTCGAAATTATCCACCCCCGAATTTCTATTATCCACCTCAAACCCCTTACTACCAAGCACCACATCCGTCCTACCCTGTATACGCCACGAACAACCAAAGACCCGTCACCACTTTCCCACCAAACACGGTACCCGCCCAAAGCCAACCCAGAAACGAACCAAGACCGGCAAGGCATAATCCCGAGAGACCGCAATTTACCCCCATCCCTGTGTTGTATGGGGAATTGTACCCAAAACTTTTGGAGAAACAATTGATATCTCCCCATTACATGGCCCCCCTTAAACCTCCATACCCGAAATGGTACGATCCAAACGCTAGTTGTGCATACCATGCGGGAACCGAGGCATTCTATCGAGAACCTCTTGCTTTCAAAAGGAGAGTTCAAGGGCTCATCGATGCGGCATTTTACGATTTGATGGTACTTGGTAGTACGACCGAATCCATTCCCAAACCACACCAAGGGAATGTGAGCGCAGATGGAGAGGAGGATAAACAACAAAATAGAAGATGGGTTTCAAATACGAACACCTCTGCAGAGAATCTGAGAGATACTAAGTGAGAAAGGGTTGCTCATGTCGTTTTAACGGAGTATCCAAAGGAAAAGATGCAAAAGGTCACGCTTTTGCGAGCTCCATGGTATTGGGGAGCATAACATTCGATCCGCGAGGAATTGAAGTTTATGCAAAGTATGATGGACAATAAGGAGATTGGGATTTTTGTAAAGCCAAAGAGGCCGATAGTGGAGAAATATGTGCCTCGACAATCAATCATCGGGTTTCCCATATAGCACCGACCAATCCGTTAATAATCTATTATGACGAAAGAAAGAACCGTGAAACCAAAATGATAATTGAAGTACCATCTCCTTTCCCTTATAAGGACAATATAACAAGATGTGGAAGTACGATGTCAACATCGTTACACCTGAAGGTGAAAAGCTTGAAGCCACAACTGAAGACATTGGGGAAGTAGGTCATTTTACCCGCAGTGGACGGTGCTATTCTAAAGAAGTTGAACCGGTAAAGAAAAGTAGCGACTTGAAGCAAAAAGGGAAAGCAGTGATGCACGAAGTCGAAGTCGAGCAAGAAATTCCACCCGTGCAAGAAACTAAAAAGCCTGTGAATGAGGAAGAAGCTCAAGAATTCTTGAAATTTATTAAGCACAGTGAGTATAGTGTGGTGGAACAATTGAGCAAGCAGCCAGCGCGAATCTCAGTTCTATCTCTACTGTTAAATTCAGAGCCACACCGGAATGCTTTATTGAAAGTGTTAAATCAAGCTTATGTGGCCAACAACATATCTGTCGAGAAGCTTGATAGGTGGGTAAACAATCTGAATGCGGACAATTTCATCTCTTTTAGTGACGATGAGATACCGCCAAATGGTAGAGGCTTGGTGAAAGCGCTCCATATCACGACTCGTTGTAAGGGATACATAATACCAAACGTACTCATCGATAATGGGTCAGCGTTAAATGTTATGCCATTGGCCACGCTTTCTAGAATACCGATGGATTTGTCCTACTTAAGGCCCTGTCATTCCACGGTAAGGGCATTCAACGAGACGAAGCGCGAAGTCATGGGAAAGATCGAAATCCCTTTGGAAGTGGGCCCTTACATTTATGATGTCAAGTTCCAAGTCATGGACATTACACCTTCTTATAATTGCCTTCTGGGAAGACCTTGGATCCATTCTGCTGGAGCAGTCCCATCATCCCTCCATCAAAAGGTGAAATTTATCATGGATGGCTGTTTGGTCACAGTCGAGGGCGAAGAAGACATTGTCGCATCTATCTCTGCTGATGCGCTATACCTGGAAGTAAGCAAGGATGCAGTGGAATGTTCCTTTCGATCCCTTGAATTCGTCAATGCTACTTTCGTCACCGAGGGAAATGTAATTCTAATGCCAAAGCGCCGAGAAATACCGAATGGGTGTCAAGTTGATTTGTAGGAAGGGAGCTAGTGCGAGAAGAGGTTTAGGGAGACATCTGCAAGGAATAGTTAGGGCTTTAAAGCCGATGCACCACAAGGCCCGATACGGTTTGGGGTTCCAGCCTGACATGCGTCAAAGAAGAAGACAATGGAAGAAGGATCAAGAGAGAAGAATTGCAAGAACTTTGGGCCGAGAACCGTAAGGGAACCAATAGAGTACTCTCCTTTGTCAAAAACATTTACATCTGCGGGAATGATGTACACCGGACAAGATGATCCACGAAACATATGGGGTTAATTGAAAGGGTTTTCGAATGTCGAGATAAACGTCATTGACAAAGGGGTGGTGTAAGTAAAGGTGTCTCGAGGATACGCCCTTGTCCCCTGGGTTTCAAGTTGAACAATTGGACTGCCGAGGAACTTCTTGTAGTTTATAAGTCTTCAGAGTAATGCTCAAACGTTAACATTCTGTTATGTCTTTAGATATAATAGAAATCTTTTGTAAGAGCCTACATTCGCTCTTTATCATTCAAATGAATATCAATGAAGATGCATTTCGTCATAATCTTTCACATTATCACTAATTTCATAATCATTTTCTCATTTCATAGCCAATCTTTACATTTGCCTCATCCCATGCCATAACATTTCATTTGTTGGTTTCAATACTTGGATGCCCTCTATAGTTCTTTTTTCATTCAACTTTCAGTGCTCGGATGTCAACAAAGATGAACAAACCGTTACAAGTCCCGAAATCGATTTTGAGAAGGTGTTTGTTTAGGAAAATTGAAGTCAAGAAAATGTCAAGACTATGTCTCGCCTCTGATTTGCTAAGAATGGTAGAAAAGAGGATAAACAGATTTTGCCTCATCAAGAATCATTGAAACAATAAATCTGGGAACCAAGAAAGGAAACAAGAAGTGAAGATTGGGACTTCTATTTCGAGAGTACCGGCATAGTTTGATCACTTTACTCATGAATACAAAGATGTTTTCGCATGGTCATACCAGACATGCGTGGCTAGATGAAGATTTAGTGGTCCATAAGCTCCCATTAAAGCCAGAATGTAAGCCCATACAAGACGGATGAGACCCGAAATGCTGCTAAAAATAAAAGAAGAAGTCAAGAAACAATTTGATGCTGGCTTCCTACAAGCCTCCAAATATCCAGAATGGGTGGCTAACATAGTCCCGGTACCAAAGAAAGATGGCAAAGTACGAATGTGCGTGGATTACCGTGACCTGAATCGAGCAAGCCCAAAAGATAATTTTCCCTTGCCACATATTGACACGTTGGTGGACAACACAGCAAAACATTCATTGTTTTCTTTTATAGACGGATTCTCGGGGTATAATCAGATCAAGATGGCCCCTGAGGATATGGAGAAAACTACCTTCATAACAATGTGGGGAACGTTCTGTTACAAGGTAATGCCATTTGGGTTAAAGAATGCTGGGGCAACATATCAGAGGGCTATGGTGACGTTATTCCATGACATGATGCATAAAGAAATAGAGGTCTACGTCGACGACATGATTGCTAAATCCCGAGGGGAAGAAGAGCATGTAGTGCACCTCAAGAAGTTGTTCGAAAGGCTGAGAAAGTTTCAGCTAAAGCTTAATCCAGCCAAATGCACATTTGGGGCTACCCCGGGAAAGTTGCTAGGCTTTATTGTCAGTGAAAGAGGTATCGAAGTTGACCCAGATAAAATAAAAGCCATCCAAGAGTTACCACCTCCGCGCACGCAAAAGGAAGTTAGAGGATTTTAAGGGAGATTAAACTACATCGCCCGATTTATCGCTCAACTTACCAACCAATGTGACCCAATCTTTCGGCTTCTTCGAAAACATAACCCGAGAGAATGGAACGAGGAATGCCAGGTGGCCTTTGATAAGATAAAACAATATTTGTCCAGTCCTCCAGTGCTAGTACCACCAACTCCTGGAAGACCACTGATTTTGTATTTAACTGTGTTCGAAAATTCAATGGGTTGCGTACTGGGGCAACACGACGAGTCAGGAAAGAAGGAAAAGGCGATCTACTACCTCAACAAAAAGTTCACTGAATATGAGGTAAAGTATTTGTCCATTGAAAAATTTTGTTGCGCTCTGGTTTGGGTAGCTTGGAGACTCAGACAATACATGTTGTACCATACGACATGGTTGATTTCAAAGCTGGACCCAATAAAATACATGATGGAGTCGCCGGCACTATCAGGAAGAATGGCACGATGGCAGATCCTCCTTTCGGAATATGACATTGCCTATGTAAGTCAGAAGTCGATAAAAGGGAGCGCAATAGCTGACTTCTTAGCAACTCGAACGACAAAAGAATATGAGCCTTTAAGATTCGATTTCCCAGACGAAAACTTAATGTGCATCACGAAATAGAATTGAGTCATCAAAAGAGAAGTCATGGAAGATGTGCTTTGATGGTGTGTCAAATGCTTTAGGGCATGGAATTGGCGCAATCTGGTATCACCAGACGGAATCATTATCCGCTTCACCGCAAGACCGAACTTCTTCGTACCAATAATATCGCAGAATATGAGGCTGTATCATGGGGCTTCGTGCGACTATCAAGCGAAACATCAAAATCTTGGAGGTGTACGGGACTCAACCCTAGTGATTTACCAAATCCGTGGAGAGTGGGAAGTGAGGGACTCAAAATTGATTAAGTACAATGATTTAGTGGTGGATTGATCAAGGAATTCAAAGAAATAACTTTTCATTACTTCCCACGAGAAGAGAACCAATGGTGATGCCACAGCCACTTTGGCTTCAATGTTCAAAGCAAGTAGAGAAGCGAAATAATGCCCTCAAAATGAGCATATACGAGGTCCCTGCACACTGTTGTAACATTGAGAAAGAAGTAGACAGACGGCCTTGGTTCCATGATATCTTAGAATATATCAAGAATCAAAGGTATCCCGAACAAGCGAATGAGAACGATAAAAGAACAATTAGAAGAATGGCGGTGGATTTGTTCTTGATGGGGATATCCTCAGATACAAGAGGAAAGGATCAGACGCTTTTGAGATGTGTGGATGATGTTGAAGCCAGAAAAATACTTGAAGAGGTCCATGAGGGAATTTGCGGAACGCATGCCAATGGTTTCAATATGGCGAGAAAGATCATGAGACTCGGTTATTATTGGCTGACAATGGAAAGTGATCGCATCAATTTTGCGGAAAATGCCACAAATGTCAAATCTACGGCGATAAAATTCATGTAGCCCCTTCACCCCTTCATGTCATAACTTCTCCGTGGCCTTTTTCTATGTGGGGCATGGATGTTATAGGGCCAATTTCTCCAAAAGCATCAAATGGACATCGATTCATTTTGTGGTTATCGATTACTTTACAAAATGGATAGAAGCCGCTTGTTTGCCAATGTGACGAGGATTGCAGTTTGCAAGTTTTTGAAAAAGGAAATCATTTGCCGATATGGTTTGCTGAAAGAATCATTTCGAGATAACGCCACGAATCTGAACAATAAGATGATGAAAGAAGTATGCAGGCGCCCAAATAAAGCATCATAACTCCTCGCCCTATCGCCTAAAGATGAACGGGTCATTGAAGCGACCAACAAAAATATCAAGAGGATCATTGGGAAAATGATGAGACATATAAAGATTGGCACGAAAGCTACCGCTTGCTTTGTATGCATATCGTACAATTTGTCATGAACATCTACGGAGCAACTCCTTTCTCTCGGTCTATGGAATGGAAGTCGTGCTACCTATTGAGGTTGAAATCCCTCACCGAGAGTCTTAATGGAATCAAAGTTAGAAGAAGCATAATGGGTTCGAGCTCGATACGATCAGCTGAACCTCATCGAAGAAAAACGTCTAAGGGCAATTTGTCATGGGCAGATGTACCAGAAGAGAATGATCGTGGCTCATGAGAAGAAGGTACGGCCAAGAGAATTCCACGAAGGAGAACTCGTGTTGAGAAATATTCTCCCAATACAAAGAGACCTGCGAGGGAAATGGACACCGAATTGGGAAGGACCATACGTCGTAAAGAAGGCATTCTCGGATGGAGCTTTGATTCTCACTGAAATGGATGGGAAAGAGTTACCGAATCCAGTGAACTCGAGATCTTGTGAAGAAATATTATGCCTAAAAAATCAAGATGAAAACCCAAAAGGGCATCTTAAAAAAAAATCAAGGTGAAAACCCAAAAAGGCGTCTTGATTAACACAAAGATTAGGATGAAAACCCGAGAGGCGTCCTAATGAAGTAAACTCGCCCAAGAGCGTGGCATTTGAACAATGGGTCAAACAATGAGACTACGATTTGAAGCACTTCAAAGCTCGAAATTTTCTCGCAAGAAGCCATACTCGAAAGATTCTTGACCGAGGAACGTGGAAGAGTTCATGTGTTAAATATCTAGAGCATTTGTTGAATACGATCCTTTCTTTCTTTTTGACATTTTACTCTCGTTGGTTAACTTGTTTTGTTTGCCACATTTGAAGTCAATGAATATGAGACATTATTTTGTTCCTACTTGACCTTTTCATGCATCTCATTATGTGTTTATTTACATGATAAATAGTGAAATGACATACTCTAAACAAAAGAAATGTTAAACATTACCTGGATGAAAATTTGATAAGCACAAGAGTCTCAAAGTAAGAACAAAGTTCAATCGGGGGCAGAAGAATGATATC
This sequence comes from Gossypium arboreum, assembly GCF_025698485.1. Taxonomy (NCBI): domain Eukaryota; kingdom Viridiplantae; phylum Streptophyta; class Magnoliopsida; order Malvales; family Malvaceae; genus Gossypium; species Gossypium arboreum. The sequence goes on from NC_069077.1 coordinate 125,939,401, forward strand.
TGAGAAACGTCGATTACTCGTGAAGCTTGAAGACAGGTATAAGGTATGAAGAGAAAGTCGAGAATTAAAGCAATGAACATAAATCCTCAACAATTTTGGCTAAATGGACATACGACAAACAAGCTTAAGGAGCACTTCATAATCATGTAGGCATAAAAACATTTAAGACAAACATGTGCATATCATGATAACATCATACATGGCATATACAGGTACTCCAACAGAGTAAGAAATCTTGAATGAGAGTCGCACTGAATCAAAGGAAAAGACACCCAAATTCTACCAAAAAAATCAACTCATATTGCGAGAGGTGAGTTGAGCCTCAGCTCACGCGCTAAGGTATTTTCAATTTCTGTTTTTCAATTTCTGTTCATAAAAAAAAAATCAACTCATATTGCGAGAGGTGAGTTGAGCCTCAGGACACGTTGAGGTAATTTTAATTTCTGTTCATCAAAAAAATCAACTCATATTGCGAGAGGTGAGTTAAGTCTCACTCACGCTACCGAGGTATTTCAATTTCATTTTTCAATTTCGTTCACAAAATCAACTCATATTGCGAGAGGTGAGTTGAGCCTCGTGACACGTTGAGGTAATTTTAATTTCTTCATCAAAAAATCAACTCATATTGCGAGAGGTGAGTTGAGTCTCAGCACACGCCCTGAGGTATTTTCAATTTCTATTTTTCAATTTCTGTTCGTCAAAATCAACTCATATTGCGAGAGGTGAGTTGAGCCTTAAGACACGTTGAGGTAATTTCAATTTACATTTTCAAAATCAACTCATATTGCGAGAGGTGAGTTGAGCCTCAAGACACGTTGAGGTAATTTCAATTTCTGTTTTCAAAATTCAACTCATATTGCGAGAAATGAGTTGAGCCTCAAGACACGTTGAGGTATTTTCAATTTCATTTTCAAAAAATCAACTTATATTGTGAGAGGTGAGTTGAGCCTCGGTTCACATCTTGAGGTATTCTCAATTTCGTCTTTCAAAAAAAATCAACTCATATTGCGAGAGGTGAGTTGAGCCTCACCACGCTACCGAGGTATTTTCAATTCTGCTTTTCAATTTCATTCATCAAAAAAATCAACTCATATTGCGAGAGGTAAGTTGAGCCTCAGGACACGTTGAGGTAATTTTAATTTCTGTTCATCAAAAAAATCAACTCATATTGCGAGAGGTGAGTTGAGTCTCACCACGCTACCGAGGTATTTCCAATTCTGCTTTTCAATTTCGTTCACAAAATCAACTCATATTGCGAGAGGTGAATTGAGCCTCGGGACACGTTGAGGTAATTTTAATTTCTGTTCATCAAAAAATCAACTCATATTGCGAGAGGTGAGTTGAGTCTCACCACACACCGAGGTATTTTCAATTCTGCTTTTTCAATTTCTTCGTCAAAATCAACTCATATTGCGAGAGGTGAGTTGAGCCTCAAGACACGTTGAGGTAATTTCAATTTCTGCTTTCAAAATCAACTCATATTGCGAGAGGTGAGTTGAGCCTCAAGACACGTTGAGGTAATTTCAATTTCTGTTTTCAAAATTCAACTCATATTGCGAGGTGAGTTGAGCCTCAAGACACGTTGAGGTAATTTCAATTTCTGTTTTCAAAAATCAACTCATATTGCGAGAGGTGAATTGAGCTTCAGATCATACATTGTGGTATTTTTTTCAATTTACATTGCGAGAGGTGAGTTAAGCCTTTTTATTTTTGTTGTTCAAAATCAACTCATATTGCGAGAAGTGAGTTGAGCTTCGGGACACGCTGAGTGAGTTGAGCTCAGGATCACATATCGAGTAAAGAATAAGATTGGGACTGATTGAAGACACCAGATTTTGTTTCCTTGAAGTTGCAATGGAGCTGATCAAGGATATTAGATGATATCCTTCTAAAGTTACAGAAGAGAAGACCACAAGCCTTATCTGACTAAAGCAACAAAAGAGCAAATTGAAGCTGTTAATCTTATATTTCTGAAGTCACAGTAAAGCAGATCGAAGCTACAAATCTTATATGCTTGAAGTTACATTAAAGTGGATTGAAGCCACAAAGCATATATCAGAAGATGCAATGGATTGAACTAAAGCTACAAGATACGGGAACTAAAAGAGACCACTGGATGAGGAGATCACCAAAAGAAGTCAAAACTTAGCGAGACCGGGCAAAATTGGCCTTTCTTTGTATCTTTGCTCTATTCCCGTTACACGACAATAAGCAAAGAGGGGCAGCTGTTGTAGGCCAATTTTGGCCCGTTTACAAAATACCCAGGCCCATTAAACCATTTAACCCATCCTCAAACCCAAAACCTAAAATTAACCTAGCCCAACATCCAAGCCCAATCCCAAAACCCTAGACTCCCACTTGCCTCTTCCCACTCTCCCATGCTGTCTGCCACCAGCACCATTCCCATTCTCCCATGCTGTCTGCCACCAACACCATCACACACTCCCACCGTACCTGCAAAGACAGAGGAAGGAAGCAAACATGCAACAATAGTAAAAATAGTAAAAAATAGTTTGTAAAAATTAGGCTATATAAAGCCACCCAAACAACAAAAAAAGAAAAAGGGATAAAAAAGTTTGTATCAAGAACACAAAAAAAAAGGAAAGCTCAGAAGGTGAACTTCAATTTTTCTCTCATTATCTCAATCTTTGCTTTATCTTTGCTTTGTTTTATTTTTTTCTTTAACTTACTTTAAAACGAAAAAGAATCAAGGAAGAAAAGAGTATTACGGATCTACCCGTGGCGCTCCCTTTCCGTTCGAGCACGGTGAATCGCCGTGATGATGGGTGTTGAAACCTTAATCAAGAAAGGAGGAGAGATAAAAGAGGGGAAGCAAAAAAAAAATCCAGCAAAAAATTCCAGCACCAAAAAAAAAAATTCCAGAAAAAAATTTCCAGCAAAAAAAAAAACAAAAAAAAACAATAGAACGACCCAAAACAAATTCAAATTAGAGATTGAAGAAACAAAAATCTAAGGTGATTTTTTTTATATTTTATTTTAATCCGATTTTAAGTTTTTAACCTATATATATTAAAACATAAAATATAAATAAAATAAAATAAAAAACAAAAAAAAAGAAGATTTCTTTTTTTTTTTTACCTTCCTAACAATCGTATGCGGTGGCCGCGCCAGCACCGTGAGCCTCCGTGACCTGGTCGCCCGACCGATTTCCTTCCCCTCCTTCTCTCCCTTCTCTCTTCCCTCTCTCTTCTTTTTTTTCTTTCCCTCCTCCAAATGATTTTTTTGGGTTATTTTTGGCCTTATATAGCCCTCCAAAACGACGTCGTTTTGACTTGGACCGGTTCGACCCGACCCGACCCGCCTAGGATCCGCGTGTTTTTTTAAAGGAAGGGCAAATTGTGCTTTTAGCCCTTCCGCTTTTTATTACTTTACAATTAAGTCATTTTTGTTTTTTAATTTGGCCCCGAATTTGTCGCGATTTTCAATTTAGTCCACAATGATGTCTTGCATTTTATGGGAAGGAATATTTGCTGTTTTGGTCCCCGATGTTTCCGCGTGTGTTTAATATAGTCCTTTCCTTTTATTTTTATTTCAATTTTGCCCCAAATATTTTTTTTAGCTCAACTTAATCCTTTTAGTTATTTTACTATTTAAATCAATTATTTTAGTATTATTATTATATTTTATTCACTTATGTAGTGTGTTAATATTTTTATCATTTCTAATATGTATATATATATATATATATTATGTGTATTATATATATATATATATATATATGTATATATGCCATTAGTTATATATTTCTTATGTATATATTCTTAAATACTATTATATACATATATATATATATATATATATATATATTTTAAATTCCATATTGTGTATATATTATTATTACAAATTATTACTATTGCTAGTATTATTATAACTATTATTATATTAGTGTATATTTTATATACATATGTATATATATATATATATATTTGCACATATCATTATTTTATATTATTGTTGTAAATTTTTATGTATATATTTTTATATATATGCTTCCCAATATTTTCTTTTATTGTAGATATTATTATTATTATTATTACATACTTTTATTATATATATATACATATATATGTATTTTATGTACATATTATTATTTTATATTATTATTACCAAATATATCATTTTTCCTATTTTATTATTAGTACATGACTTGTTTCTATTTTGTAAATATCATTATTATTGTTATTTTAATATTCTAGTATTCCATGTTAATATTTTTTATTAATGATATCATTTTTTTTATGTTCTTTATCTATTTTAATTTCTCACTTTAGGAATATTTTTCTCATATTTTAATTAATTTCAAAATGGGGCAATGTACCGATTTAATATTAAGCTATCGATTTCATCGCTATGTTGGGTGAAATTAAATCGGCTTGTGAAACAGGACACCCTTTCTAAAAAAATCGAAAACTAAAATTCCTATTTTTCAATCGGATCACGATTAAATATTATATTGAACTCGTATTTTGAAAATCAAGTCAATACATGTTTATGAGATACCAATTTTGGGCGTCGTGAGGGTGCTAATACCTTCCTCGCACAGAATCGACTCGAACCCCAATTTTTCTCGAACTTTCACGTAGACCTAAATTTGGCCTTCTTTTTGTTTTAAAATAATTTTATTAGGTGTCCGATCACACCTATAAAAAGGATCGGTGGCGACTCCCTTTGTTAATAAAATCGGAAGTTAATTTTCAAATGTTTAATAAATCACCATAATTAGCGACCAAGCGTAAAATTTTTTTTCGTCGCAACAAGTAGCTTCGACGATGAATCAAGATTCCAGCAGAAGAACGTGGTATTAATGGATGATTATTCTCGTCCAAAATTTCATGTTGCTGGTGCAATGGAATGGCTGTGCTTCGCCCTCACATGTTATCTTCTATTACTTTTGCCTTCTCTTTGATCTTTATTTTAATTTTAACAAATTTTTAATAAAAATTGTTTATATTTGTTTATAATTTTTAATAATTTTAAAATTTTAAAACCGCTTAATATATATTTTAATTTTTATTAAGGTATATTTTACATTTTAACTTTATTAGTTTTAAAAATTTTAATTTCCTTCAAATAAAAGAGTAGGGTCAAATTGAATAAATGTGTAAAGATTGAGAGTTAAAGTTGTTATTATACTTTATATATAAGCACCAAAACAAACATTTAGGAGTGCAATTTTGATAGAAGAGTTGTTTTGTTCACTCATCTAACGCACATGAGCTAATTTTTACACTTTTTGATAGATGGTCAAATGCGATCCAAAATATAGTACGGGATTTTGTGATACTTTTTACCGTAGATAATACATGCTAGGAGTAAAGAAAATAATTATAACTTTTTGTTTTATGAAAAGAAAAAGACTTTCAATTGATTAAATATATATTAATATAAATAATATTTCAGATTGATATTATAAATATTTTAGATTAAATCAAAATTTTACATATACAATAAATATAATTATATTAATAAATTTAATAATTAGATTATTAAAATAGTAAAACTATATTAATTTTATACATTACACAATTATATATAACTTGGAATAAATTTTGATGTTAGTATCTTCAAAGCAACGATCCATGTTTTAATTGAATGGTCCATCCACCGAATTATTCGATCTCAAAATGCCAGATACTGGTCATAAAGTGATAATCTGCTGGTTTTACTTTGAAGCATCTTCATAAACTTCCCCATCATCAACCTTTCCAGCTTTGAACTACTAACAGCAATATAAAACATCAAAATGTTTGTGCATTAATAATTTGAGTTATATAAAATCTTGGAAACCCTTATGTCATCCCTCCAAATGCAAAAAATAAATAAATAAATAAATAAATAAAGGTATTAAAAGGAAAATTCTGAACTTTTTTCTACTGTTTCCTACCATTGCTTCTTTATCTTAGAGGTATTATATTCCTTTCCTTTTATTCTTTTTTTCTTCTGCAACGATAGATATGCAGTCTTTTGTCAATATCAGTGGTCGAAAACTTGACCTCAGACTTTGCGAAAAGGAGCTTGGTATATAAATGATTTTATTGTCACATAGATTCTCCCCTGTTTACAAAGGTAATCCAAAATAAAACAAGAGGTTGTATATATTTGCTGACGTTCTTCTGGTAAATATACGATGAAACTTAGTTAGGGATGCATTCAAATGATGTTTAAGTCAACAAAAGATATTATTAGAGTAAGAATATATGATTCCTTACACTTAATCTTGGAGCCGGGTGTCGTTGGGATTAGGTTTAAACCAGAGGGGACTAAAATAGAAAATTATTATTTAGGTATTTTAGAAATTTAAAAAATTTTAAATTAATAAATGTAAAACCGCATTTTAGCCCCCCTTAAAATTATAAAAATTTTATTTAATCTTTTAAAATTTATAATATATAGACTATTAAAAATTAAAATTTCATTTTGCCCCCCTAAAAAAATTTCTGGCTTTGCCCCTAGTTTAAACATGATATTAGTACATTTATATTTGCTCAAGTCCGGTTCGATCTGAAATATAGGTATAAAATTTTGTTCAAACTTACCAATATTTATAAATTGCTAACCCAGTTTATTTTAGGCTTACCCTTTTTTGAATTTTTATAAATATTTATATTATTTTTAATTTAATATTTCATAATTTTATATCTTTTCATTTATTAAAATTTATATATAGGTATCTTAACATTTTTAAATATTTACATTATAATATTATGTATTATTATAGATTTTGTTTTTATGTACTCTAAACGGAAGAGATTCACTTACACCGTATAAAACTAACATGATTTTACATGCTTTCATAATTTTTTCACCATTGATATTTTAAAAATTCAACTGTGGAATTTATTAATATAATTGTACTTGTTATACATGTAAATTTTCAAATTTCTTTACCCAAACTTGACATGCATGATCTACATAAATGGAACATGAAATATGATGGTTGGATTGTTAAAATATTAATCGTAAAAGTTATGAAACGGTGTAAAACCATGTTAGTTTTACAGTTGTGTAAGTAGATCCTAGCTATTATAAATTATAATATATATACATATATACATATATATATATATATATATATATATAACATAATCTAATATATTAATACACATAGAAAACAAGTCAAGTCAAGTTCAAAGTCTTGAATGTTCAGATCTATATTTTAAACGGGCCTAATATTTTGTCCAAATCCTTTCAAATTTCGAGAGAACCTTTAAATTTAGACGAATAATTTGACCTATGAACATGTCTAACTAATCTTTGAAATACTCAATAAATCTCTTGAAGACAATTCATTAATCGGCAACCATGATTTTCTTTCTTACTTACTAACCCTAGGGAGGTACTTTTGGAATCTAAATCTAGTAATAAGATATTTTCAAAAGTGATTGAATAAACCTTTATATAAGTAAATCCGGTTTCATGGATTCTCTTCTTTTACCACATTGAGTAGTGGTGCTGAGTTCGAAGACAAACTTGCAAAGACCTTGGAAAGTAGAGGTGGTCTTCAAAGAATAAAGCAGCTGGAAGCCATCAGATATCAATCCCATCTCCACGATAATTAACGCAGCCTGTGCTGACATTCGCACTTGGTGCTACTAACAACCAAATAAATTACAGGATTAATACACTATTTATCCTCAAAGTTGCAGGAAATTATCACTTTAATATTTAAACAACTTTTTTATTAATTTGGCACTTGAAATTGCTAGTCATTTATCAGTTTACCCAGTTATTAATGGCGTTTAAAAAAGGATGGTGTTAGCACATCACGTCACCCGTTTTTATTTTTCTAATAAATTTAGAAAAGAAATTTTAAAAATATTCCAGAAATTTTAAATATATATTCAAGATTATTAGGAAGTATTATAGATATTTATAAATCTACTTTCAATTTTGTGTATTATAGATATGTTTTTTATTTTTGAACTTTTCTTTGTATTTTAAATTTTTACTATTTTTTGAATTTTCACTTTTTGTATTATATATTTAAAAGGAAAGTATAAGTATCAAAAGGAAATATATTTTAAATTTTCTAAAATTTTCTATATGTTATAAAATAAAGAGAGATGGAGAAAATATATATATGAAAGCAATAAAGAATGTAATTTATTAATCAAAAGGGTAATTACAATGCTTCATCAGAGTCTCTATTTATATGCATAAGAAGTATAATAGAAATAGAAATCTAATTCTACTAACTATTAGAATTTAAAGTACATTAAAACTTTATCTTAATCATGATGGACATCCACTTAATAAGATATTCATAACACTCTCCTTGGATGTCCATTGATTGATAATGTGTCTCGTTAAAACCTTATTAGGAAAAACCCTTGGGGATAAAAACCAAATCAAGGAAAAAGAGTACACAATCTATAATATGCATAATATGCTGCCTCATTAAAAATTTTACTAAAGCTTTACTAGGAAAACCCAATGGGACAAAACCTCGATTAAGGGAAAAAAGTGCAACGCGTATAAACATCAGATATTTTCTCATATTCTACTTATTCAATCTTGAATTATAGTTTTTCAAATGACTATTTGAATGTATTTGATAAGCATTTATATTACCATTGTTTTAAAAGTCACAAGTGAAGGAAATTTGGGAAAATATATTTTGATTTCTTCAAGAGATTCAACAGTAATCATAACAAATTTTAATCATAATTCTTTTATAAAAACACAAATAGGTATTTTGGATCATTTTATAATCCTCCTTCAACTACTATTCACTAAGTTAAATTTACCACATATGTTCAAATTATTTCAATTCATTAAAATGAACAATTTCTCGAGAATTTTAATATGCTTCTAGCATCCTAAATCCTTCAAGGATTTTAATATGAACTTTACTATATAGTGATTTACAAAAGGTTATAACAATAATTTATATCTGTGAAATTTTCGTGATTTAATTTTGTCGTTTGAGTGTCCGATTAAATAAAAGGACTTACTCGCGTAAAATAAAAATTAGGTGGTTATTTCTAAAAGCGGCTGAATTGCCCTTGGCTTTTTAAATGGAAGCCTTTATGTTGCAATTAGCCCAATACTAAGTGAAGTGGATGGCAATGGGCATAATATAAATGATAGTATAATGTTATATTTAAGGTTAAAAATGTAAATTAAAAGTTAAGTTATAATATATCATAAAACATAAATTAATAAAAACCATGTTCATTATCTTTCTCTTGGCCGAAAGTTAAAACAAAGAAAAATAAAGAAACCAAGCTAGGGTTCGGCATATATTCAAGCTCAATCAAGGTTCGTTTTTGTTCGGTTTTTGATAATTTTTATATTTTTGAGATCGTTGCTTTGAGTACTACAAAACCCATGCTTAAATTTTTTATTTTGATGAATATTTTGAGTTGTGCCATTGTTGAGAGCTTGTGATTTTTGTTGTTTGATGATGAAATATGAAAGATATGTTTTAGATTGACATGTTTTGTATTGGAGTTTTTAATGATTTTGAGCAATTAGGACTAAATTGCAAAAAATAATAATTGGAGGGACTAAAATGTGAAATAAATGAAATATATGGACTTGTATGAGCACTAGGAACATTCGGCCTAACATGGGTATTTTGAGATTTTGCATATTTTATGTTTTGTACAATAAGGACTAAATTGTAAAAATTGTAAATGTCAGGGATAAAATGGTAATTTGATCATTTATGAGTTTTTGGACTAAATTGAATAAAAATATTTTTGAATGAGCTTAATTTGAATATGTTTAGATCAAGAACCAAAGAAATCGGATTTGGATCGGGGAAAAACGAAAGTTGTCGACTAGCAGCCCTGTCTTGTTTTATAACATCCGAGGTAAGTTTATAAGTAGATAGACGTGTTTAATTGTAGATAAATGTTAAATATATATGCTGGTATGAAAAATATGAATCCATATATACTATTGCCGAATGTCAATAAGCTTGGTAACTATGTTCAAGCATTCGTTTTGATCAAGTTATGATGTTTGAAATCCCCGTATGAACCTTAGGAATAGTTAGGATACATATGTCATGACATAGGATTCCAATATACGTGTACGAGTAAGACCATGGCATCGATATGTGATTCTGATATGTGTTTACGAGTAAGACCCTTTCTTGGACAGTGGCATCGATCTGTTACCACATGTAAGACCACGTCTGGGACGTTGGCATTGCACGATATATGTGTGATTATCCAAGTGTCCAAACCAATTCCAAATGATTTATCGGGCAAAGACAAGTTGTGTATGAATGTATTAAACAAGCTAAATAGTCAGGTAAGAATTAACTTGATATCTACTTGAAATTAGGTGAGTAAGTACTATGAATATTTGTTGTAAATCTTATACAATGCAAATGAAGAAAATGTGTGCATGTGGTATATGTATCCGGTTTGTGAATGAATAATTTGTGTATCATTGAAATGTTCTTAAATACGTGCACATATGGTTTAGTATATTCGGCCATGTTGGTGATTTTATATATGAGAGATTATTCTATGATCCTTGAGTTGTGAATATGAATAAATGAATGTATGGTTTATTATGATTAATTAGTTGGAAGTTGATGAAAAACATATTAAATAGCCTCGTGAGTATTCGGCTTAGATGGAAAATTGTTCATAAAAGTGTTTTAATTATGGAAATTGTAATTCAAGGTCAAGTATGGTAATGATAATGTAAAAAGTTAGTTAGTATGAGTTCACTGTATTAATGAGTTATTTATTTGCTTATAACTCACTAAGCTTCAAAAGCTTACTCTATGTTTTATATGTGTTTCTATTTATAGATTTTGGATTCAAGTTACAAGCTCAGGGATCATCAGCAAAGTCTATCACACTATCGATCGCTTTCAGTATTTTATAATTTGCATTTTGGAACTATGTCATGTATAGGCTGGAACATATTTAATGTTGAATTTTGGTTGTGTATATAAGCCATGCAAAAATGGCTAAGCTTTTGTCTTTAAAACTTTGGTTTATGTTCACTTTGGTTTTATAGTTACGAGCCATGTATGTATAATATTTGTGTTACATACTACGTGTACTGTAAGATGGTTGCTTGCTATGTCCCTATTCGGTTTTGACATGCTTTGATTAAGTATTCATTGAGTTTGATTGTTGGTAAATAAAAATATATGCATTCATTCTTAGGTGTGTTTGGTTGTTTTAAATGTGATTCATATTAAATAAAGCATGTATGAAAATTGGGTTGACAAGCTATTAAAGTATTAATATGCGGTACAGCACTAATATTTATTTGGTTATAATCGAACATAAGATAAGTTTATTTGGTATGATTATTACACAGCATGAATGAGATATGTTTTGTATAGCATTAAAAGAATTGTCGACTATGTCTCAAGATGGTTAGGGTTAATGGTAGGATGTGTGTTATTTGCTATGTTTGGTACTTGGAAATGATAAACTAGTTTCAGCTTAGTATCGAAACAATCATCATAGGCATGCATGTACTTGGATGAGTTTTATTTGTTTAAATTTGGTTGTGATGGTATTTAATGTATGGTTCAAATAATGATAATTTCTATATGTTATTAGATTTTATTAAGTTATATTACATTATGACTCAGCAAATGTGATTAAAATAGGCAAATTTTAACAAGTTTGTATTCGGTCATGGCTCGTTAAATGATGTCATTATTATATTTTATAATATGAATATTGATTTGATTGTTTGAAGTGCTTAGGTTTGTAAAATAACTAAGTCAAGTTGTAAGTGTGTAATTGTTAAACTCAACTTGCATTCAACTAATGCATTGATTAATAACCAAATGAACAGTAACTTGTACAATGATAAATCATGAAATAGTGTGTGTTTTGATGTGAAGTATAGGTGTCCAACTTGATATTAAATGAATGTCAAATAAGTTATGACTTTATTTAAATAATTATATGTAATAGATTTCATATATTTCATTTGTGTATAGGATACTATGTGCGATTAAAGTGTAATAAAGTTTGAATGTCTGCATATTGTTATAAGTTGAATTAAAAGTATATTCTATTATGTTTTATTAGTAATTGCGACAACTATTGATGTTAAATAATTGTTCTTAAAATTTTATGTAAGTGTACTCATGTGAATGTCTGGATTTGTGCTTGAACGGTGATACCTTGTAACCCTAATTTGACGACAGATACAGGTTAGGGGTGTTACATTTTATTGGTATTAGAGCTACGGTTTAGTCGATTTTAGTACTAACGTAGCGTGTGTGAGTCTAGCTATACATGCCATAAGTATATACTGCGTTAGTATGATGACTTCTGACATTTGAAATGTGTTTTCATATAGTAAATGGATCTCGACAGAGCAGTAGCTGATGATGTTGAAAGTGTAGCACTTGCTCTCGCGCAAGGGACAGTGCCGGTTGATTCTCGATCGATTTCAAGTAACCAGGAAGGAAATGCTAGACAAGCCTTTTACCAAATGATGAATGACTGGTTTACTCAGTATATCCGGACTAACCCGGCTGCACAACAACCTCCACCCCCGACTAACTCATCATTGATGCCTGTTGTACGTCAAGTAAGTGATCCGTTGAGATTGTGGAAGTCACCTATTAATAAAATCAGAAAACATGGGGCTGAAGAGTTTAAAGCTACTGATGATGATGATGCTGAGCGGGCTGAGTTCTGGCTTAATAATACTATCTGTGTGTTTGATGAGCTGTCTTGTACTGCAGATAAATGTTTAAAGTGTACCATATCTTTACTTCGAAACACAACATATCACTGGTGGAATACCCTAGTATCAGTGGTTCCGAGAGAGCGAGTGACCTGAGAATTCTTTCAGACTGAGTTCCGTAAGAAGTATATCAGTCAGAGATTTATTGATCAGAAGCGAAAAGAATTTCTGGAACTGAAATAGGGTCGGATGACCTTGACAAAGTATGAGTGGAAATTTGTGAGATTTAGTCGGTATGCCCAAGAGTGTGTTTCCACTGAAGCCATAATGTGTAAAAGATTCGAAGATGGGCTGAATGAAGACATTAAACTGTTAGTTGGCATACTTGAGATCAAAGAGTTCGTAGTACTGGTTGAGCGAGCCTATAAAGCTGAAGAGCTCGGGAAAGAGAAGAGAAAAGATGATTTTAAAGCTCGCGTATGAGATCATTCAGTAAGTCAATCCAGTCGGCACCAAAGAAGTTCCGAGATGATTTTAGCCATTCAAAAGCCACTTCGGATTATTCTCGACGAGACTAGAATAGACCACCGGAGAGTTTGAGAGCTACCTCTGTAGCCAGTGTGGGTAATGTGAGATCAAATCAACCCAAGTGTAAACACTGTGGTAAATGACATCTCGGCAGTTGCAGATTGTATGATCGGGCCTGTTTTAAATATGGATCGAAAGATCACTATATTCGAGATTGCCTAGGGTTAGCTGAAAAGAATCTAGTACAGAACACGAGATCAGGTAATACTGCAACTCAGGGGAGACCACCCAGAAATGCAGGTAATGCGAGTGGTAGTCAGAGAGGAATTAAAGATACAGAAAATAGACCTGAGGCTTGTATACCTACCAGAGCCTATGCTATACGTGCACGAGAGGAGGTTTCATCCCCAAATGTCATTATTGGTACATTCACATGAGAGCTATTGTTTAGTCGGTTCTAGGACTAATGTAACGTATGTGATTCTAGCTATACATGCCATAAGTATATACTACAATAGTGTGATGACTTCTGACATTTGAAATTTGTTTTCATATAGTAAATGGATCCCGACAGAGCTGTAGCTGATGATATCGAGAGTGTAGCGCCTGCTCCAGCGCAAGGGACAGTGCTGGTTGATTCTCGGCCAATTTCGAGTAACCAGGATGGAGAGGCTAGACAAGCCTTTTACCAAATGATGAATGACTGGTTTACTCAGTATATCGAGACCAACTTGGCTGCACAACAACCTCCACCCTCGACTAATCCATCTTCGATACCTGCTGTACCTCAAGTAAGTGATTCGTTGAGATTGTATAAGTCGCCTGTTGATAAAATCAGAAAATATGGGGTTGAAGAGTTTAAAGCTACTAATGATGATGATGCTGAGCAGGCTGAGTTCTGGCTTGATAATACTATCTGTGTGTTTGATGTACTGTCCTATACCCGAGATGAATGTTTAAAGTGTGTCATATCTTTATTTGGGGACACAGCATATCACTGGTGGAATTCCCTAGTATCAGTGGTTCCGAGAGAGTGAGTGACCTGAGAATTCTTCCAAACTGAGTTCCGTAAGAAGTATATCAGTTAGAGATTTATTGATCAGAAGCGAAAAGAATTTCTGGAACTAAAATAGGGTCGGATGATCGTGATAGAGTATGAGTGGAAATTTGTGAGACTTAGTTGGCATGCCCGAGAGTGTGTTTCCACTGAAGCCATAATGTGTAAAAGATTCAAAGATGGGCTGAATGAAGACATTAAACTGTTAGTTGGCATACTTGAAATAATAGAGTTTGTAGTACTAGTTGAGCAAGCCTGTAAAGCTGAAGAGCTCGAGAAAGAAAAGAGAAAAGCTGATTTTGAAGCTAGAGACTCGCGTAAGAGATCATTCAGTAAGTCAATCCAATCGGCACCAAAGAAGTTCTGAGATGATTTCAGCCATTCAAAAGCCATTTCAGGTTATTTTCGACGAGACCAGAACAGACCACTAGTGAGTTCGAGAGCTACCTCTGTAGCCAGTATGGGTAATGTTAAATCAAATCAACCCGAGTGTAAACACTGTGGTAAACGACATCCTGGCAGTTGTAGATTGCATGATCGTGACTGTTTTAAATGTGGATAGACAGATCACTATATTTGAGATTGCCCAAGGTTAGCTGAAGAGAATCCAGTCTAGAACACGAGATCGGGTAATACTGCAGCTCGAGGGAGACCACCCAGAAATGCGGGTAATGCGAGTGATAGTCAGAGAGGAATTAAAGATACAACAAATAGATCTGAGGCTCGTGCACCTGCCAGAGCCTATGCTATACGCACATGAGAGGAGGATTCATCCCCAAATGTCATTATTGGTACATTCACTCTTTATGATACTAATGTAATTGCATTAATTGATCCTGGTTCTACTCATTCTTATGTGTGTGAGACATTAGTATTCAGCAAGACTCTGTGATCACGTTATTTTGTGAGAGGTTTTTAATATTTATAATTACTCGTTCTTAAACTAACTATTATTACGATGTAGGCAAGTGTACCTATCGAACAGTAGTATAGTTTTAGCAAAGACCGGATTGTCGAACCCAAAGGAACTAAAATTACTAGTAATGACTGTCTTTTTATGATCTAACCTAAGAATAAAGAGGTTTTGTTTTAATTAACTAATTATCTAAACTAAGAACGCACAGAAAAAAGAATTGGGGAATTTCTTTTGGGAAAAATTAATTGACTTAAGACAATACCTAAGGAAAAATTGACCTAGACTTTACTTGTTATTCTGGCTCAGAATCGGATGATTTATGCATTCAACTTGTTCCGCAGAGATCCCTAAGTTATGTTATTATCCCTATTCAAGACTAATAATGTCTAATCCCTAGATTGAATAATCGAGACTTTTCTCTAATTAACACTCTAGGGTTGCATTAACTCGATCTATGGATCCCCTTATTAGGTTTCACCCTAATTCGAAAAAATCTTGTCACCCTATGTCTAGGCGCACAATCAACTCCACTTAATTATGACAAATGTACTCTTAGACAGGGTCTATTCCTCCTCTGGATAAGAACGTGTCTTGAATCAGTATCCTGGGATATCAAAAAAAGAATTAAGAACACATAATTAAGAACAAGTTAAATATTTATCATACGATTCAGAAAATAATTACAAGATTCGTCTTAGGTTTCATTCCCCTTAGGTATTTAGGGGTTTTAGTTCATAACTAAATAAGAAAACATCTCAGAAGAATAAAGAATACAAAACATAAAGAAAACCCAAAACTCCTGAAGGGAAATTGAGGAGAGATCTTCAGTCTTGATGATGAATCCGGCTTCTGAGATGGATAAATCGACTTCCTTAGAGTAATTCCTTACTGCCTATTCTCCGTCTCCCTTTTTTTCCTTTTCTAGGGTGTATTTATAGGCTTTAGAATGCCTAGAAGCCCTCAAAATTAGCCTTTTTCGAATTGGACTCAACTTGGGCTCAGCAGGGACACGCCCGTGGCACACGTCCATGTTCGGTTACTTTAGGCCGTGCTCGAGCCTGCCAAATTGACACGGCTGTGTGGTCTACCCGTGTGAGGAGGTCCAGGCCGTGTTGATTTTGTACCTTTGCCCATTTTCTCCATTTTTGGCCCGTTTCTCGTTTCTTTCTCTCTCCTATGCTCTCCTAAGTATAAAACATGAAATTAAAGCATTAGGAGCATCGATTTCACCAATTCTAATGAGAAATCATCCATAAAATGCATTAAACATGGGGTAAAAATATGTATAATTGATGGTTTATCAAATACCCCCACACTTAAGCATTTGCTTGTCCTCAAGCAAAATTCTCGACTCATAATCAAAATAAATTCTTCTCAACTTATAATTTTTATTGATAATATCTCAAATTAATCCATAAGCAATCATACATTGAGAATTTCAACTAAAAGATCATAAAAGTTTCAAACATTCCAAGTTGAGCATTTTAATCATGCAAACATAGGTGTCTCTCCTTATTTGAGTAATTGCCTTTGATTTAGAATATTAGAGAGTTTCACATCCTCACTGAAGATTCACTGAAATCACTCGAGGTGTTTAAGGACAATAAATGAAGCACTCAATAGTCAATAATGAAAAGTCATTACCATAGGCTTGCATGAAAATCAAATCTCCACCACTATAATTTAAGATGATACATCAATCAAAAGGTCTTTAGAGGGTTGTAATGAGGCTTGGTTAGGGGGTTTGGTCACAAGCTGAAAGAAAGGGTTAGAATCGAGATTGAATTGAAAAATTACCTAACCAGAAAAAGAGTTAATCTTCACTTGCGTACAACAGAGCTTCTTCTCAGAATATGAAATTACAGATATGTATACATAGTTTTTTTTTAAGAACAAGTTAAAATAATATAGACTAACTATTAAGAACAAAACATAGCTAAGCAATCCATTCAACTTAAATCTCGACAAAAATAGGGATTAATTTAGGGAATTTCAACAATAATATGAAATTACAGATATGTATACATAGTTTTTTTTTAAGAACAAGTTAAAATAATATAGAATAACTATTAAGAACAAAACATAGCTAAGCAATCTATTCAACTCAAATCTCGACAAAAATAGGGATTAATTTAGGGAATTTCAACAATAATGGGTTAAAGGTTAATATTGAGGTTAATACAAGGAATGGCTTGTTAGGCTCAAATGGGTTTACTAAGAGTTAATTGTGGAGGTAGGCTTTTCATGGCATGTGTGGGTTAATCCTAAGTGTCTTAATCATTTTGATATATCAAATCAAATGGTGTGGTCTCGACATACATAATCAAGCAAGTTCTAGAATAACAATTCAATACTGACGCACTTAAAGCAATAATAAAAGTGAGCATGAAAGGATTAATAGATGCTCAAAAGGCTCAAAAATCTCACAAAAATTATGGCTTTTTGATGTTTAGACTCGTGAATTCCAATTCAAAGTAATACCTAGAGTTGGGGAAACAACCTATAATTTTAAATTCTTAAAAATCAACTCATCATGCTTGATTCTCTAATGTCTTAAAGTTTAAACAATCAATACATAAAGGCCTATGTTTTAATTCAAGATATATCAATCAAAATCATAAATCAATTAAAATTTATCCTAAATATGATATGAAAGCTTTTATAGAGAATAAGGCAATCATTCAGGGATTTTTCTGATAATGAAATAAACACCCCCCACACTTAAGATGTACATTGCCCTCAGTGTACAAAGATAGATATTAGAGTGTAAAAATAAGATAGGGAGAGAAGTGGAACTTCTTGTATGATGAATTCCTCGAACATGAGTTCTGGAGAGGAATTGGTTTGAGAGTGGAAAAGGATACTCCGGCGGTCGTAGAGGTTCATTAGGCCATAAGTCCTGCGCCAAAAGGATATTATCTCTAGTGGTAGCTATGGTCGTGGGCGAGCAGGACATGGCAGTCGTGAAGAACCTTTCCCAGTGGAGGTTTAGTTCCTATGTGATGATGAGCTTAAGAGCTCTATAGAACTATGATAAAATCAGGAACTTTTTAGGGGATATTAAGAAAAATAATTACTCAAAAAGAAATAACCGAAATTAATAATTAAAAATAAAATTTCTAAAATCTAATAAAAATAAAAAGTAGTTTCAATAAAAATTAAAAACATAAAATAATAAGTAAATATTTTTAAACATCTTCATCGCTGGATGGTTCGCGAGGTAGGACTGGCGATGAGATGTGGAGGTGGTGACAAATCTGCTGTAGAGTAGCATCAATGATGTCAAATCATTGAAAACACTGTTGCTTGAATCGAGTGAGGTGCTCAGAGATGTCAACATATGAAGCCGCCGCATGAACTGGACGAGAGGGTGGTGGTGGCTGAGTCGGTGGGTCCTCGTGCTATGGGAGGACATCATCAGGAATATCTTCGTAGGCCTCTTGCTCGGTAGATTGGGCGAGACGATACTGGGAGGGTAGGTTCCTCGACGCCTTTCGATCATCCTCATGCTAAGCATGCTCAAGATGCCTTGTGGAGACATCTGGCCGATGAGGGTGAGGGATGATTCTTGGGCCGCGGTGTTGAGGAGCCCGAAGTGTCGCACCAGTCGAGTCACGTAGGGCCAATGGAGATGACCCACTTCCGATGCTGCTCCGTCTGGTAGTGAATCGCAAGGACGATGAAATAGGCAGGGTCGATGACGTGCCCTTGTGACATGTACCATAAGAAGTAGACGTCGTGGGTGTTGATGACGCCAGTGCTCTCTCGCCTCCTTGCAATCGTGTGAGCTAAAATAGCGTGTAAGTACCTCAGGGATGGTGGGAGAACTGATGCCTTGGAACGGCTAGGATTTTAGAAGGCCGTGCTAGGGGCCAAAGTGTGTCAGCACTTCGGGGGGGGGGGAGAAATGTATGTGGTGACTAAGAGTATGTAGTTCATTCTTCTCCTTGAACTCCTCCGTATATAAGCCTAGTACAACACCAAACTATGGAATGCTTAGCTGGCGGATTAATCCTCCTAGGCGAAATTGAACCGTGCCGGGATCATCGTAGTACCTCATTACGATCTGAAGATGGAACGTTGAGCATAGTTTCATCATGAGCTCAAGGTATATCGGCTCGATAATCCCAAAGAATAGCTCCCAAGGGTCGGTGGTTAGGAGGGCTCGAATCGAATCAGCCAACTGAACTTGTTCTACAGCAGCCCAATCGATGTGGCGACCCACAATTAAAGGTCGGGCCCGAAGTATTTGGAACAGTTCTTCCTGGGGCCCTCGGGGGAACTGTAGGAGAGGGTGACGAATTTCTGCGGTTGGACCCGCGGAAGAGGACGCTCCCTTCCTCTTCTTTGAGGCAGGTACATCATTTTTCTTTCCTCGTGAAGACGACATCAAAAGCCTGTAATATAAAGAATAATAATAAGTAAACGAATTCGAAAAAAATAAAAGGCATGAATTTGGAACTAATTATTTCAGCCAATACTATTAATATGAGGCAAACTCAACCACAATAACAATGAGAATGAGAATAGAAATGTAATGGGTATGAGGTGTTCCTACTAACTTGATTTAACACAAAATGTATGATAACTAACCTAAGAATGCAAATTAAATGATAGAAAAATGAAAAATAGTTCAAAGATATGAAGTTTATGTTGATAATAAGCATTATAAATAAGTAAAATAGAAGTGAAAGAAGTAAACAAACGCTAAGGGAAAGAGATTAAGCGTCAAAAAATAAAGTGGGAAGCGGTGTACGGGCATGGCAGGGAGGCCGTGTAGAGTTGCAGTGGCTAAGGTTAGGGTTTTTGAATGGGGAAGAAAGTGAATAGTGTAGGGTATTTATAGATTTTGGGACACACGGCTAGGGCACACGCCCGTGTTCCCCAATTTTAGCCAGTGTGATTCGCGAATTTCAAATTTGGGCGCGTCTGACATTTAGTACATGCCCGTGTTCCTTAGGCGTGTGGGTTCACACGGCCGGGTCGCACGACCGTGTCTAGCTTCGTTCGCTTCTCTCACGCCCGTGTGTTAAAGCCTCCCACCCATGTTAATTTAACAGGTTTGACCACGGGTGTTTTACACAGGCGTGTAGAACGCCCGTGTTGTTTGGGCAGGTTCGCCCATGATTCTTCTACACGGGTGTGTCGTATACCCGTGTTGTTTTGGCAGGCTTGACCACGACCATATCGCATGGCCGTGGCATTTAATTGCAGCCCATGTTAGGGAAATCTTTTGCCCTGTTTTCACACGGCCTTAAGCACGCCCGTGTGCTTGGCTGTGACTCTGTGGAAACACCTGTATTCAAGATTTATATTAATAAGTTAGGAGTTAAATACCAAAATTTAAAGAAATTAATATTTTTTGTGCTCGGGTTGCCTCCCGAGAAGTGCTTATTTATAGTCTAAGCTCGACTTACCTCTCCAGTGAATGGTCATGGTGGTTTGAGGAGCTTATACTCTTCATTCCTGCTATCAATCTCATCAAAATAAGGTTTTAATCAGTTGTTGTTTACCTTAAAAGTGTCGAAATTGGGATGACTCACCTCCACTGTACCGAATGGAAAAATACTGAGTACCGTAAGAGGGATTTCCTCATTCAGTGTGGTAGTGACAATGTGGGGATCTACAGCATCTAATAAGACCATTTAATCGGGCTCGTTCTGGCGTAGTTTCAGTTTGTCAGGTGTTCTTGGTTTGTGTGTCCGCCATTCATCGAGTTCCTCAATTTGTAATCTTCGATCTTCATGAATAGGTCATCTACTAGTGCTTGAGAATGACTCATGTGCTTGCTTCAGACTCATTTTCTGCAAAATAGGTTGCACCATATTGTTAGTTTTAGTAGAATGGTTAAAATGATCACCTTCAATTCCTGATATGTTGCCAGAATTGCAAGCTTGAAGGGTGATTGTTTCGTCTCCCACCCAGAGTGTTAGTTCACCTGTGCTAACATCAATGATGGTTTTAGCAGTTGCTAAAAAGGGCCTTCCTAGAATTAAGGGAGTGTTGCTATCCTCTTCTATGTCTAGAACAATAAAGTCAACGGGAAATATAAATTTATCGATTTTAACTAGCACATCTTCAATAATACCTTTAGGGAATCTTATAGTTTTACCTGCTAATTGAATGCTCATCCTAGTCTGTTTGGGTTTCCCGAGACCTAGTTGCTTAAAGATTTTGTAAGGCATGAAGTTGATACTAGCCCCTAGATCAGCTAATGCATGATTAACATCTAAACTACCAATTAAGCAAGGAATAGTAAAGCTCCCTGGGTCTTTTAGTTTGTTAGATAGTTTATTTTGAAGAATGGTCGAGCAAGCTGCGTTCAGCTCCACATACGACGCCTCATCCAACTTCTGCTTATTTTTTAAAAGCTCCTTTAAAAATTTCATTGCGTTTGGCATCTGCGATAGAGCTTCAATAAATAGTAAGTTAATATGTAATTTTTTAAGAGTTTAAGGAATTTACCAAATTGTTCATCTGAGCGGTCTTTCCTTGTCGCGTTGGGGCATGGTACATGAGGTTTATATTCGACAGTCACTGGTTTGTTTTTATTTTGATCTACCTCACCTTGACCTTTGCTTACCATAATTTCTTGCCTCAGTTCTGGTTCAGGCTCAACGACTCCTTCGTCATCTTGAATATTAATTGCGTTGAGTTGTTCCCTTGGGTTAGGTTTAGTATTACTTGGAAAACTACCTTGTGGTCATTCGGAGATTAGTTTGGAAAGCTGGCGTATCTAAGTTTTGAGGCTTTGGATCGACGCTTATTGATTTTTAAGTGCTATCTCAGTGTTCTGAAAATGGGTTTCTGACACTGATATAAACTTTGAGAGCATCTCTTTAAGGTTTGGCTTCTTTTCCTGTTGGTAGGGTGGTTGTTGGTAGCACGGAGGATGTTGTGGTCTTTGATTTCCTTGACCGCCCCACGAGAAATTGGGGTGGTTCCTCCAACCTACATTATAAGTGTTACTATATGGATTGTTTTGAGGTCGAGGATTATTACCCATGTAATTTAATTGCTCGTTATCCATGCTGTGGCCATAAGGTTGGTATTTTGAATGGTTTGTTCCACCGCTACTTGCTCCGCACTACATTACTGGGTGAACCTGTGAAGAACTAAGAAAACCATCAATCTTTTTATTCAAGAGTTCTACCTGATTTGACAGCATGGTGACCGAATCGACGTTATAAACACCGACTATTTTCATTAGCTTTGTCCTCATGACTTGCCACTGATAGTTATTCAGTGACATCTCCTCTATAAACTCATAGGCATCTTCTGGTGTTTTATTATTGACGGTTCCGCCCGCCGCTGCGTCAACCATTTGCCGAGTCGAAGGATTTAGACCATTGTGAAATGTTTGTACTTGGAGCCAAAGTGGTAACCCATGGTGAGGGAACTTTCTCAGAAGGTCCTTGTATCTCTCCCATGCATCGTAGAGTGTTTCTAAATCCATCTGCACAAAAGAGGAGATATCATTATGTAATTTAGCCGTTTTAGCCGGCGAAAAATATTTTAGTAAGAATTTTTCGGTCATTTGTTCCCAAGTAGTAATTGACCCTCGTGGTAACGAGTTCAACCACTGTTTAGCTTTGTTCCTTAATGAAAAGGGAAACAACCGAAGACGTATGGTATCATCAGAAACGCCATTAATTTTAAATGTATCGCATAGTTCTAAGAAGTTGGCTAAATGAGCGTTAGGATCCTCATCCTGCAAACCATCAAACTGAATAAATTGTTGAATCATTTGAATAGTGTTAGGTTTTAATTCAAAAGTATTTGTAGCTACAGCAGGTCTAACTATGCTTGATTCCGTTCCTGTTAAAGAAGGTTTAGCATAATCATAAATAGTGCGTGGAGCAGGATTTTGATTAACCGCAATTGCAGGAGGTAGTTGATTGCCTTGGTTTTTAGCCATCTCTTTGATTGGGGGTTGAGTATCGTCTTCTTGCTCGTTCTCCGTGTACCTTAAACTGCACCTTATTTCTCTTTAGTTTCTACAAACTGTACAATCGATTTCTTCGTAAAAAAGTAATGGTCCCGACGGGTTTCTTCTAGTCATAAACTATAAAAACCTACCAAGAGAAAGAAAGAGTAGGTTAATAAATAATAATAATAATAATAAAATTAAATTAAATTGCAAGAAAAATAATTGGCTAAAGTAATAAAAATTGAGCGTTCCTAATATCTTAGTTCCCCAGCAACGGCGCCAAAAACTTGATCGCGCTATTTCGTGTTTGGTTTTAAATATTTATAATTACTCGTTCTTAAACTAACTATTATTGCGATGTAGACAAGTGTACATATCGAACAGTAGTATAGTTTTAGCAAGACTGGATTGTCGAACCCAAAGGAACTAAAAGTACTAGTAATGACTGTCTTTTTATTATCTAGCCTAAGAATAAAGAGGTTTTGTTTTAATTAACTAATTATATAAACTAAGAACGCACAAAGAAAAGAATTGGGGAATTGCTTTTGGGAAAAATCGATTGACTTAAGACAATACCTAAGGAAAAATCCACCTAGACTTTACTTGTTATTCTGGCTTCGATCAGACTATTTATTCATTCAACTTGTTCCGTAGAGATCCCTAAGTTATGTTATTATCCCTATTCAAGACTAATAACATCTAATCCCTAGATTGAATAACCGAGACTTTTCTCTAGTTAACACTCTAGGGTTGCATTAACTCGATCTATGGATCCCCTTATTAGGTTTCACCCTAATCCGGCAAAATCTTGTCACCCTATGTCTAGGCGTGCAATCAACTCCGGTTAATTATGACAAATGTACTCTTAGACAAGGTCTATTCCTCCTCTGGATAAGAACGTGTCTTGAATCAGTATCCTGGGATATCAAAACAAGAATTAAGAACACATAATTAAGAACAAGTTAAATATTTATCATACGATTCAGAAAATAATTACAAGATTCGTCTTAGGTTTCATTCCCCTTAGGTATTTAGGGGTTTTAGTTCATAACTAAATAAGAAAACATCTCGAAGAATAAAGAATACAAAACATAAAGAAAACCCAAAACTCTGAAGGGAAATTGAGGAGAGATCTTCACCTTGATGATGAATCCGCTTCGAGATGGATAAATCGACTTCCTTAGAGTAATTCCTTACTGCCTATTCTCTGTCTCCCTTTTCTTCCTTCTCTAGGGTGTATTTATAGGCTTTGGAATGCCTAGAAGCCCTCAAAATTAGCCTTTTCCGAATTGGACTCAACTTGGGCTCAACAGGGACACGCCCGTGGCACACGTCTATGTTCGATTACTTTAGGCCGTGCTCGAGCCTGCCAAATTGACACGGCTGTGTGGTCTACCCGTGTGAGGAGGTCCAGGCCGTGTTGATTTTGTACCTTAGCCCATTTTCTCCATTTTTGGCCTATTTCTCATTTCTTTCGCTCTTCTATGCTTTCCTAAGTATAAAACATGAAATTAAAGTATTAAAAGCATCGAATTCACCAATTCTAATGAGAAATCATCCATAAAATGCATTAAACATAGGGTAAAAATATGTATAATTGATGGTTTATCACTCTGCCTGTTAAGTCTACTGAGTTTTTTATTAGAGTTTCAAACCCCTTGGGTTGGTGTATTATGGTTAACAAAGTGTGTAAGAATTGTCCCTTGATGTTTCGAGATATGTGCTTTCCAGCTGATTTAATTTTGCTGCCATTTGATGAGTTTGGCATAATTCTGGGTATGGACTGGTTGACATTACACGATGCTGTTGTGAACTGCAAGAGAAAGACCATTGATCTACAGAGTCAGAATGATGAGGTTATTCGGATTGAATCTAGTGATTTATATGGTTTACCAGCAGTAATTTCTTCAATGCTAGCTCAGAAATATGTGAGAAAAGGGTGTGAAGCTTATTTTGCCTACATGCTTGATAGTAAAGTGGTTGAAAGAAACATTGAATCAATACCTATTGTATGTGAGTATCTAGACGTGTTTCCTGAGGAATTACCGAGTTTTCCACCTATTCGGGAAGTATAGTTTGGTATTGAGCAAATGCATAGGACGACTCCGATATCCATAGCCCCGTATAGAATGGCACTTACAGAATTAAAAGAACTGAAAGCTCAGTTGCAAGAATTCACAGATAGAGGTTTCGCTCGATCGAGTTTCTCTTATTGGGGTGCACCTGTATTGTTTGTGAAAAACAAAGACGAAACTATGAGAATGTGCATCGATTATAGACAGTTTAATAAGGTGACTAGAAAGAATAAGTATTTGTTGTCACGGATTGACGATCTGTTTGACCAACTGAAAGGGGCTACAGTATTTTCAAATATAGATTTGAGGCTAGGCTACTATTAGTTACGAGTTAAAGACTCCGATGTACCAAAGACTACTTTCCGAACGAGGTACGGATACTACAAGTTTTTAGTTATGCCATTCGGACTCACTAATGCACCTGCTGTTTTTATGGATTTGATGAATCGAATCTTCAGACCGTATCTAGAACAATTTGTGGCTGCGTTTATAGATGACATTTGGATCTACTCTCGTGATGAAGCTGAACATGCCGAGCATTTGAGGTTTGTGTCACAGACTTTGCGAGATAAGCAGTTGTATACAAAATTCAATAAATGTGAGTTTTGGTTAAGTGAAGTCAGTTTTCTAGGTCATGTGGTATCAGCATCAGGTATTCGAGTTGATTCGAGCAGAATTTCACCTATACTCGATTGGAAACCTCCGAGGAATATTTCTAAAGTCTGAAGTTTCCTAGGACTTGCTGGTTATTATAGACGGTTCGTGAAAGGTTTCTCTATGATTACAGCTCCGATGACAAAGCTATTGCAAAAAGATGTTAAGCTCGAGTGGTCAAAGAAGTGCCAGAAAAGTTTTGATCAGTTGAAAGCCCTTCTGACTGAAGCTTCAGTGCTAGTTCAGCCAGAATCGAGTAAAGAATTTGTTTTTTATAGTGATGCATACTTAAATGGTTTGGGCTGTGTTTTGATGCAGGAAGGCAGACTCATAGCTTATGCCTCGAGACAGTTGAAACCACATGAAAAGAACTATCTGACACATAACTTGGAATTGGCAGCTATTGTGTTTGCATTAAAAATTTGGCGTCATTATCTGTTCAGTGAGAAATGTCATGTTTATTCTAATTATAAAAGCCTGAAATACTTGATGACTCAGAAAGATCTGAATTTGAGACAACATCGATGGTTAGACCCTAATCGAAACGGTGGTTTCGGGACCACGTATTCAAGTTATAAAAATATTTAAAAATTATTTTTTGTGTTTATTTTGTGTGAATTTATATCTGTGAAATTTTCGTGATTTAATTTTGTCGATTAGGTGTCTGATTAAATAAAAAGACTTAATCGCGTAAATTAAAAATTTGATAGTTAAAAGCATAAAGGGCTAAATTGAAAATGGCTTATTAAATGGAAGAGTTTAAGTTGTAAATTACCCATTACCATAATAAGTGGACGGTAAAAGACATGGATTATATAGTTTATTATTATTTCATTAAGTTATTTAAGTAATTTATTTAATAAACATATAATAGTTAAAATAAAGTTATGAAATTCATTACATTCATTTTGTTCTTTGACCGAAACTTAAGAAAAGAAAAGAAGAAACAATAAAAGCTAGGGTTCAGCCTATTTGGAGCTCAATCAAGGTTCATTTTCTTGTCGGTTTTTGATAATTTCTACGTTTTTGAGATCGTTGCTTAGTAATCTTCAAAATCCAAGCTTTAATTTTTTATTTTGACGAATATTTTGAGCTGTGTCATTGTTTATAGCTTGTGATTTTTGTTGTTTGTTGATGAAAAATGAAAGATATGTTTTAGATTAACATATTTTGTATTGGAGTTTTTGATGATTTTGAGTAATTAGGACTTAATTGCAAAAATAATAATTTGAGGGACTAAAATGTGAAATTGATAAAATATGTGGACTTGTATGATCATGGGGGCTATTCGGTCTAACATGGGTGTTGTTAAATTTTGTGTATTTTGTGTTTTGTGTAATAGGGACTAAATTGTAAAAATTGTAAATGTTAGGGGTAAAATGGTAATTTATCTATTTATGTGTTTTTAGGCTAAATTGAATGCAATATGTTTGAATGAGCTTAATTTGAATATGTTTTGATCAAGAACCAAAGAAATCGGATTTGGACCGGGGAAAAATAAAAGTTGTCGACTAGCAGCCCTGTCCTGTTTTACGACGTCCGAGGTAAGTTTATAAGCAAATAGACTTGTTTATTGATAACTTTAATGTTTTGTTTACATGCTGTTAAGAAATGTTAAGTTAAAATTATGGTATGGCCTAATGTGATTGAATATGGTTACCACACTTCCGAGTGCAATTCGACTGAAATATGACGTCTGAAACTCCCGTATGAACCTTAGGAATAGCTAGGATACATATGTCATGACATAGGATTCCGATATATGTCTGCGAGTAAGACCATGGCATCGATTTGTGGTTTTTGATATGTGTTTAAGAGTAAGACCCTGTCCGGGACAGTGGCATTGTTTTGTGGCTACATGTAAGACCACTTCTGGGACATTGGTGTTGTACGATTTATGTGATTATCCGAGTGTCCTATCCAATTCCGAATGGTTCATCGGGCAAAGGTAATCGTGTACAGATTGTATGGTATGAGCTAATGGCCAGGTATGAGTTAGTTCGATAATTAACAAAAATAAGGTAACCGTATTCGGCCTATTGCACATTATTGAATAAATGTAAATTTCATATATGTGTATTTATGAGTATTCGGTCATGTGACTAATATAAGTACTTGAGACTATATTATAATCTATGAGTTTATGTATGTATGGGTATGTGAACTAAAAACTTAGTGGATATTCGACCTTGAAAGCTAAATAATGATTGTAACTTTTGATCATACAAGCATTCGGGTAAAGTAATGATTTAATTGTTTATAAATGCATATGATTATATATAGGTAACATGGATGTATTCGTGCCTAGAATCAAATGTAAATTGATGTAATAATTCTAGTTTAAATTAGTTAAGTCGAATAAATCATTGAGTAGTTGATTTGCTTATGACTTACTAAGCTTTGAGAGCTTATTCCTTGTGTTTTGTCTACTTTGTTTTATAGATTTTGAAGTCAAGCTACAAGCTCGGGAGCAGTCACACTACAGGAAAATAGGTCTTTAGCGGCGTTTTTAGTGACGTTTTATCAACAAACGCCGCAAAAATTTTAAAATACAGAGCAATAGCGGCATTTTAAGAAAAACGCCGCTAAAAACAGCGGCGTTTTTTACTAAAACGCCGCTAAAAACCAGAGCATTAGTGCGCTTTGGGTAAAACGCCGCTAAAAACCAGAGCATTAGCGGCGCTTTCGGTAAAACGCCCCTAAAAACCAGAGCATAGCTGCGCTTTTGGTAAAACGCCGCTAAAAGTCATAGAACCCCTAAACCCGAACAAAAATCATAAACACTAATCTTATAACCCCTAAAACAATAATTATTAAAATTTATGGTTATACAGTATATTAAATATTCTCTTATATAATCGTAAAAGAGATATATAGTATTGAATTTAAAATATTAATTAAATTAATTATCATTATAGTTTAAGATATATGGTTTAGGGTTTAAGCAGGTTTATGAGTTAACTATATATGGTTTAAGATTTACGGTTTAGGAGTTAACTAGTATTTGAAGGTTTATGATGAATTATGGGTTTAGGGATTATGATTTGAGGTTTAAAGGTTAGGGTTGAAGTTTACAATGGGACAATTATTAACTTCTTAAGAGATAATTTTCTTTCCAGATTCTTACATGGGATGCTATTAAGAAAAGGTGATTTTGAATGTGGAATTAGCATTTGTTGAACTATTAGCTAGAAATTAACTGAAGAACATTTAAGATTCATGCTATTTTGTATATACTCATATTATTTAATATAAGAATATAAACATATATATATATATGTGTGTGTGTGTGTGTGTTTTAATTTGTATTACACTAACATTGCCCACACAAATTCCCAATAATATGTATACGATTATGGTTTAAGGTTAGCAGTTTTTAAAGTACTTAATTTATAGTTTGGGCTTTATGGTCTAGGAGTTATGGTTGGTTTAAGGTTACCGATTGATTTTGGGGTTTAAAGTTCGGGGTTAGGGGTTTTGTGTTTGTGGTTTAAGGTTTAGGGGTTTAGAGTATCGTGTTTACGGTTTTAAATTTAGAGTATAATTTTGGATTTTAATTTAGAAGATAAATGTATATATATAAGATAAATATATATTATTATTTGAAAATATATATAAATATATATATATGAAAAGTGGTTTAGTGTGCAATTGTGTACATGAATTACGTAATTTGATGTAGATCTTGTAAAATATTTATGCGTTATTGATATAATAAATAGCATCATGTATTTTTAAATTAATTTATATGCATACATAATATGTATTTTAAAATGTGTATTAAATCAAAATTAAATTTCAACTATAGTTAGGGTTTAGAGTGTAAGTTTATTGTTTGAGGTTTAAAGTTTAAGGTATAATATTATTATTGAATATTTAATATTTAGAATTTTATGAGATTCTTGGGAATTTGTACTAAACCTAGCTAATATAAATATATGAAATATAGATATTGTACTACACTAACATTCATCACAAGAATATTATTTAGATATAATTTAAAAGAAATTCTAAATATATAGTTTTAAATTTTGATCAATTTTATAAAATATTAAGGTATTAGCGGCGTTTATACATAAAACGCCGCTAAAGATCAGAAATAGCGGCGTTTTTCAAGAAAACGCCATAAAATTTCATTATACATTACAGTAAAACGGCGTCGTTTCCTCTGAATAGTAATGGCTTTAGCGGCGTTTCTGTAATAAACGCCACAACTCGTATTAGAACGACATCGTTTTGTAGTGTAGATAAAAGAGGCGTTAGTGGTGCTTTGCTGAAAATGCCGCAAAAGGTTCGATTCTGCTGGCGTTCTTTGGCATACAAAATTTCCATATTTGAAACGGCGTCGTTTTTTTCTCTCCTGAGGTTTATGCCCTTTACTTGAAATCAGTTTCATTTTTTGCTAAGTAATTTTCCCTCATTTCGTCTCTTGCTTCCCTAAATCCCTAAAACACCTCTTCTCTTTTTTCCCCAAATCATCCCCTAATTCCCTAAACCCGAAATCCCTAACATTTTCCCCAAGTCCCCTTTTTTTCCCCTATTCTGTTCCCCCATCCGCAGAATCGCTAACATTTACCCTTTCCTCTCGTCGACGGTCATACGCTTCATGGGTTTGAAATGGTTAGTTTTTGAGTCCCCTTCAGATTAATGTTTAGTTACTGTATTACTTGCCTTTTTTTTTGTTTGAAATGGTTTGAAATGGGTTTGATCTCGATGATTATACCCTTATTTTAAGTAAACCCAATACCGGGTCTGGTGTTTCTAGTGCTATTTTTTGAGATGTTGATTAGGTTTGCGGTTTCTTGTAAAGCTAAATCTTATAGGGAAGTTGTGCAAATTGCAATGGGGAGAACTGCTAGGGTTTTGTCTGAGATTTGCATAATTTTCAACAATGCAGGTGTCCTGATAGTTTATTTGATTATTATGGGTGATGTTATGTCTGGTTCGGTTCGTCATATTGGGGTTCTCGATCAGTGGTTAGGACTGGTTTTTGGGTTCATAGGAAGTTATTGGTTTTGGTTGTTATGGTTGTTTTTCTTGCTCCACTTTGCATGTTAGATAGGATTGATTCATTGAACATGACTTCGGCTGCTTCGGTAACTGTCGCTGTTGTTTTTGTTGTGGTTTGCTTTGCTGTTGCATTCATTAAGCTTATTGAAGGGAAGATAGAGGCTCCAAGGAGGAGCCTAGATTTTGGATCGAAAATGGCAATTTTGGATTTACTAGTAGTTATCCCTATTATGACTAATGCATATGTTTGCCATTTCAATGTTCAACCTATATACAATGAGCTCGAAGGTGATGTTTTGACCAATTTTGATAGGAATTTGGGAATTCGTTTTAGCATTGTTTTGAATTATATTTGCTCTTCATTTGGTTCTGGTTTTCCCTGTTATTCACTTTTCCCTACGGCAAACTGTGGATAACTTGGTGTTTGAGGGATCAGCTCCTCTCACGGAGAGTAAAAAAGGTCTTTGGCATTAATGAGAATATTGTTAGTGCTTATATATATTGGATCTACTATGATCCCAAATATATGGACAGCTTTCAAATTCTTCGAGCAACAACACTTTTTCCTTAGGTTTTACGTTCCTGCTCTAATTGCATTGAGGATAAGTCGGAAGAAGAGCATGAGCTTGAGTGAGTAGAGGAATTTTTGTCGTGGTTAATGTTAATCTTGGTGTGATAGTTAGCATTCTTTGGGACAATCGGGAATATTTATACCAAATTGCAATGATAATATGTATACAATGTAACTTACTGTCTTTTAATGGTATTGAGCTTGGTCCTATTTCTCCTGTTAATGGTATACTATTTCTCCTGTTAATGTTATACCAAATTGTTGGCTGTTTTTTTTAATCATTCTATTTGTTTATTCCCACCTGTTATTATGCAATATAATTAATATTATACCAATCATTAAATGTTGTTTATTTTTAGAACTCATTTGATTGTTTTGTCGACCAAAAACAGACTTCTGTTCTTCAAATGCAATGAGTAGGGAAGTCTCTCGATATTATTAGAGATCAATCCCAAGCATCTCTAAATAAACCCTCAAGAAAACATTTCCAATTCAATTAAGGTAAACATTGTCTTCCCTAACATTTATGTTTCTTTCAACATGTTTTTCCTTTTATGTTTTCAATGTTTAATTAACATTTAATTACATTCCTAAATTTTTAATGTTTTTCCTAACATTTAATTAACATTTTAATTACTTTCCTAAATTTTTAAGCTTATTTCATCCACTCTTTTTTGTGTTTTGTCTCGATTTGGCTTCCTTCATTAAGTTTCCTATAGAAGCTTACTTATCTTTTATTTTCAAGAAATAGATTTAGGTAATGGAAGATGTATGCCTGTGTGTTTGTGTCTCTATATATGTATGTATTTGGTACTAGATGAAAGCTTTATTCCAGTTTTGAAATATAGACCAAGTTTTGCATACATTGATCAATTTCTGGCTCTTTTCCTTTGAATACATGGTTCTCTTGATACTAAATACTCAGGTACTTTCTGCATATTCTGTGATTCTTATTAGATAAGTTATATATCAACAATTATGTTAGTTTCCATCAAGGCCTCTGTAAACATAAAGTTGGTATTCTAGTTAGGAGAAGTTAATGTTTATGAGTTTTGTGGAGTATGATTCTGCACATGCAAAGTTGGTTTGTTTCAAGCTGTGCATTTTCATGTTTACGTAATAATGGTGATTCCATTTTGGTTTTTTAGATGTTCTTTTGGTCTGTTTTCATGTTTCTATCCAACTTATGTGTTTAGTGTGGACTTAGATTGATTTAAGAGTTTAATCTTTGTCTTGTTGCTCACGTTTTATATAAAAAATTGTTATATTTTGTTTGAAAATGCTTTTCAATTTCTAATTATAAAATGAGATGTCGATTGAAGGTAATAAATGCTATGGTGAAGGAAGAAAATGGCACTGATAATGGTATTTAGAATGGCAAGCTTATATTGGATATAGTAAATTGCAGCAAGACTCAATATATTATGATATTTTCATGGTCATTGGCAAATTCCAGTTGATTGGGGTTGAAGCAATTGATTTTAATATTTAATATTTAATATTTTTAAATGTCTTTAAAAGTTATAACTAATTTTTATCAAAATAGTATTAATTATTATTTGAAGTATGAATAAGTATGAATAAAAACACGTGATAATCAGTGTCTTCTTGAGTAGTTCCTGTCATCACATCCTTAAGTTTCCTTTGTCCCATTGATGATAAGTGTGCTTTCTACATGCGCTTTTGCCAGATTTTGTTGAGGTGTACGACTTCATTTCTCGCTTCCTGCTCCTCCTGCAAGTATTGGTTCAACTGAAGCTGCCATTTAATCTTCGAATTAAAATTTGGTACTGATATAGATAAAATTTTTATATTTGCTTAAACTGAAATATATTTGGTGCTACTCTTATAATCTTACATCTGTTCTAGGTACTATCGAGCACCGAAATAATATTTGGTGCAACTAAATACACCACATCCATTGACATTTGTTCTAGGTACGTCTGAATTTGTTTAGTTGCTAAATTTTTTCCTTATTTCTATGCATTTTCACTTTAAATTACTTAACAAATATTACTTTTTAGACTCCACCTCTTTTGTCTTTGGTGAGAGTGGAGTAGACCGGTACATTTTATTAAGGTACGTTTTAAATATTTTAAAGATTCAAAGTATATAGGCTGAAACGACCTTATAGTATTAATTATTTGAAGTATGAATAAGTATGAATTAATTTTATTACCATATATGTAGCTTGCTTGTCCATTATAATTACAACAATAGTGAGCTTGTCCATTCCTTATTTTAAATATTTTAAATATTCAAAGTATATAGGTTGAAACTTTGACGGGTTGCCTTATATCGAGTTGCAAGATATAATGGATCCTCCTAGGTGTAACAACGCCACGTATGATGAATCTTAAAAATTCAAAAGAATTGAAAAAGTTCTATCGCTAATGAATATTTATATAACCTTAATTTATTTCCAATTTACTTATAAAAATTAAACTACGATTCTTTCTTGATATTATTATATTCAAATGACTATTTTGTTATATTAATAATGTGTGATTTTAATATTTAATATTTTTAAATGTCTTTAAAAGTTATAAATAATTTTTATCAAAATAGTATTAATTATTATTTGAAGTATGAATAAGTATGAATAAGTTTTTATATTTTGGTTCAACTTAATTATTATTTGATTCAACTTAAGTATGAATTAATTTTCTTACCATATATGTAGCTTGCTTGTCCATTCCTTATTTTAAATATTTTAAAGATTCAAAGTATATAGGTTGAAACTTTGACGGGTTGCCTTATATCGAGTGCAAGATATAATGGATCCTCCCTAAGTGTAACAACGCCACGTATGATGAATCTTAAAAATTCAAGAAGAATTGAAAAAGTTCTATCGCTATTGAATATTTATATAACCTTAATTTATTTCCAATTTACTTATAAAAATTAAACTACGATTCTTTCTTGATATTATTATATTCAAATTACTATTTTGTTATATTAATAATGTTTGATTTTAATATTTAATATTTTAAATGTCTTTAAAAGTTATAAATAATTTTTATCAAAATAGTATTAATTATTATTTGAAGTATGAATAAGTTTTTATATTTTGGTTCAACTTAATTACTATTTGATTCAACTTAAGTATGAATTAATTTTATTACCATATATGTAGCTTGCTTGTCCATTCCTTATTTTAAATATTTTAAAGATTCAAAGTATATAGGTTGGAAACTTTGACGGGTTGCCTTATATCGAGTGCAAGATATAATGGATCCTCCTAGGTGTAACAACGCCACGTATGATGAATCTTAAAAATTCAAGAAGAATTGAAAAAGTTCTATCGCTATTGAATATTTATATAACCTTAATTTATTTCCAATTTACTTATAAAAATTAAACTACGATTCTTTCTTGATATTATTATATTCAAATGACTGTTTTGTTATATTAATAATGTGTGATTTTAATATTTAATAATTTTTAATTTATTTGTATAAAAAATTATTTCCAAAAATGTTCTATGGAGCTTATAAATAATTCTATCGACCTTAAAAAAGAATTAAAAATTTCAACATTGAAGGGCCAATTATAAATTATTTTATCAATATAACAATATTGATCATTGTTTAAATATATTATAACTAATTTTTATCAAAATAGTATTGATATTGATCATTACTTAAATAAATTACATAACTCACATAACGTACATAACAACTTACATAACTTAACTAATACATGTAGTTTAATCTAATAATTTCCTTAAAAGCATATAGTTTAAAAGTTCAAATTTCATAACTTACATAATCTACATAACTTACATAAAACATAAATATATATCATATCAAGACTTACATAATAAACAACTTACCCGTGTAACTTATTGCCAACTTTAGACTTCAACAACTACGAAATGGATAGGACTTGGATGAATTTCTTAAGGGCAAGCAACGAGTATCAAAATGGAGTGCAACCCTTTTTAGATTTTGCATTTCACAATTCAAGCCAAGAGAATATGATTCTTTGCCCGTGTAAGAAGTGTGGCAATATCTATTGGCATTATCGTGAAGTTGTCTCTGAACATCTAATTGTTGATGGCTTCATTCGGGGTATAAAAATGGATTTTCCATGGAGAGTGTACACCTAGTGGAGCCTCTTCGACGATTAATCCGGGTTATCCTTATAGTGGTTACCGTCAGCATGTTAGAGAAGATGACATGGAAGGTATGATGCAGGATGCATTTAATATGCGGAGTGAAAGTTTCCAATCATTTCCACCAAACTATCTTGCATCTGATGATTATAATATCGGTGGGAATACTTTTATGGAAACGAGAAGAAGTGTACCGGATGAACAACCGAATGAAGAAGCGGCGAAGTTCTACACGTTACTTGGTGAAATGAATGAAGAACTTTATGAGGGATCAAAATTTTCGAAAATGTCATTCTATATTCGCCTTTTCAACTTAAAATGTTTGGGAGGGTGGACCGGAAACTCTTTGACAATGCTGTTAGAGCTTTTGAGAGAAATGTTCCCATTTACAAAAATCCCTCAATCATGTAAAGACATGAAGAAAGTGATAAAAGATTTGGGCTTTGGGTACAACAAAATTCATAGTTGCCCAAATGATTGCATGTTGTATTGGGGTGATCGGAGAAATCAACAGTCTTGTCATGTTTGCGGTAAATCTCGTTGGATGAATAAAGATGCAGAAGATGTTAATGAGGATGAATATGGGCCACAGTCAAGAAGGAAGCCGAACAAGATTTTGCAATATTTCCCGCTAATCCCAAGTCTTCAAAGGCTATTCATGTCGTCAAAGACAGTCGAGTTTATGACGTGGCATCATGATCAACGAACGGATGATGGATTATTAAGGCATCCTGCTGATTCTTTAGCATAGAAATCATTTGACAATAAATTTCCAAGCTTTGCAAGTGATCCTCGGAGTGTAAGGCTCGGGTTAGCATCTGACGGATTTAATCCTTTTAAAATCATGAGCACCTCGTACAGTACTTGGCCTGTGGTCCTTGTTCCTTATAATTTGCCTCCATGGCTCTGCATGAAGCAATCTTCTTTGATATTATCTATGATTATCCCCGGAGAGAAAGGCCCCGGAAATGATATTGACATATATCTGCAGCCACTTATTGAAGAGTTAAAACAATTATGGGTGGGTGTTGAGACGTATGATGTATTGAGAAAGGAGAATTTTTACCTACGTGCTGCTTTGCTGTGGACAATTAATGATTTCTCGGCATATGTGAATTGTAGCACCCCAAACCCGGCCCAAAAGTTATGGCCGAATCCGGCATGCCACATCAAAAACATAAAAAAAAAAATTTCCATTCTAAGTCCAGAAAATCGTACTTGATGTTCAAAAGATTAATTCATTAAAGGTTAAAGTGAATGGAAGCTGGGCACCAGGTAGGTATCCATAACAGAGGAGGTGAGCCATGAAGGCTGCTTAAGTACCAAGCTCTCCGATTGGATCCAATCCTAGACATGCCCACATCCATTGCCACACTTGGTTATAACAAGTTGAAATTTCTTTGAGTGATTATCTTTGGTAAATCGAATATTCGTGACGTCGTGTTATTTTAAAAAAAAACAAGTATCGTTTTGAAATCACGCCCTAAGTCTAGCGCATTTGAATTAGTATCCATCAATTTAAAGTTGTTTAAAATAATATAATCCCAAAAAATCAAAGAAGAAAATAAAGTTAAAATGGCCTTTTTACAACCCAAAAATTAAATAGTAATTAAAAATAACTTAAGAAAACCAGTCTCTTTTTCAAACCCAAAAGTATTCACCGTGACCACTCTGAATCCCCTCTGGCTCCAAGTCACCCACATCAAGGCTCAGCTGCAAGGTTAAAGAAGGGGTGAGTTTGGGGAAACTCAGTGTGTAATGAAAACCCATTCAAAGCCCAAGTCAGCTCAAGCCCATTGGGCCTAATCCCATTCAGTAATAAAGGATCTTGGGCCAAAGCCCTTTTGATTACAATAAACTAGGCCTTAGCCCTTATTCAGATAATGATGTATGGCCCATAGGCCCATTTCAAAATACATGCAACATCAATAAACATATGCAAGCCCATTTGGGGAGACTACTCAACCCACCAACCACTACACTCCACCCGTACCAGCCATACACTTCATGTGGGGAATAGCTCAACCCACCCATTAAACACTCACAGATTCTTGACCTTAACTTTGCTCGATTAACGATAAATTGAGGCAAAGCCTCCAGTATGTGGACAAGCCACTTTCAGTACTTCCTCCGTCAATATCCCAATCCCATGCATCAGATAATAACAACATGGCTTGTAGTAAATAACAACAATCAAACATGCATTTAGGTCAATTTAACCCTAAGGGTATTTCGGTAATTTATCTACTAGGGGTAAAACTGTAAATTTTCCACTTTTAAAGGTATTTCAATAATTTATCTATTTTAGGGTTTTTCATGCATATTCCTACTTTTCACGTACTAACAGAATCACGTACCGAGTGTTCTTACCGAATTGGACCCGTTGGCCCATCATTCCAATTTTGGCCTATTAAGCCCAAAAATATCGAGGGCACAGAAATCATGCACTTTGCAGTCCAAATTTTGCAGTTTACCAAAAACATTAATTAATTTACCTCACGAGCATTCGCACACTCGCAAATCTACAAAATACCGATTTTCGGCATTTCGGCTTTTCGACTTTTGCCGATCCAGACTAAGAAAGAGGGTGTTAGTTACACACCTGTTTGCGACGATATGCTGACAAGATCCACACACGAACCGCCTACAATTGGATTACTAACACATTAATCTAACTATTAAAATACAAACTACTTATTAACCCCTTACAATATTCGGCCAACCACACCTACAGATCATAGTAAGCTTATAAGAAATCAATAAGCAACTCATTAACAATTTTTTGTCAATGTTTACCACATAATCATAATTTCACTGCAAGCTGTCTTCCTGAGCAACAATCACTAAATTATTTATAACTGGAGGTACAAAACTCCAAATCAAGTGCCGTTAATTTTACCTGAAAATAGACTCATATATCTTCTGTCCATAAAATTTTCAGAATTTTTGGTTTGGCCAATCAATACCAGAATTTTCTTAAAGTTTCCCATGTTTCACTATTTGACTAATCTGACCACTCTTCATTACGAATCAAATTTCTCATTGTACAGAATTCAAAATATGTTCTCGTTTATTTCATTTGAAACTAGACTCATTAATATTTAATTACATAATTTATTCACCTTCTAACTCATCTCTCACAATTTATGGTGATTTTCCAAAGTCACATTACTGCTGCTGTCCCAAGCAGATTTATTACCAAATCACTCTTTCACACATAGCTTGCATGCATGTTATTTAAACATGTATATCACCAATCAATCATCATATATCTATGAGTTTACTTAAGTATATTCTCCATTTCATCATTTTAAAGCACAACATGTTAGCCGATTTTTCCCCTTAGCATCTAAGGCACATGCATGCTCATTTGTTTGGCTCAACTTCACCTATCTTCCATTTTTCATCAAAAGAACATGAAACAACAACCATTTCCTTCATTTTAATTCATGACCAAATGCTCACAACACAATTAAAAACCAAAATATGCTTCAAGAGTTAAGGTAGAATCAAGAAGAACTCATGAACCTCAAAATAAAAGCAAACTACCATGAACTTACCTTCAATTTTCTTCCCCAAGTGACCAAACATTCAAGAGCTTTCTCCTCTCCTTTCTCTTCTCTAACTTTCGGATATGATGAACAAAGATGGACAAAACTTTGTTCTTTTCACCCCTTTTTCTTTTAATAAAATTTCATATTTCATCCATTTAATTCTTTAATACAAAAGACATGAAATTCCCATCATGGAACATTTACCTAAACCATTATCATGGAACATTTACCTAACCCATTATCATGGAATATTTAACTAATCCATTATCATGGAACATTTACCTAACCCATTATCATTGAATATTTACCTAATCCATTATCATGGAACATTTACCTAACCCATTATCAATTTGTACCATGAATTATGGATATCAAGTGCTCATATTGTCTACAACAACATGATGGCTAGCCACTTCATGTAAAATGAGAGGTTTGTCATGCAAATCCTCCTATTTTGCACTCCTATTTATTTGGCCATTTCAATTTAGCCTATAGCATTTTCAAACATTTTCACATAGGTCCTATTTCATAATTTCACTCCCTTTTTCTTATGGAACAAAAATTAACTAAAATTACCGGGTTCTATCTTAAGCTTGGGCCTTCTAGAGGCCCACAAACATAATTAAACCTATGCCAACATTCACGAATTCACGAAAATTAGGCGTTACAACTCTACCCTCCTTAAAGAAATTTCGTCCTCGAAATTTACCTAATCCAACAGATGAGGGTATTGTTGTTGCATCGTCTCTTCGGCTCCCAAACTCGAAGTTTCCTTCCTTAACTTGTTCAAAACGAGCGACCAAAGACTCATCGTTCAACTGTTTTTCCTTAATCTGATCCACCGGGTTGGCCTCACTTGCAACTCACCAACAGACTTCCATCATCATCTGAGACTCGCACGAGCAAACATTGCTCTCAGATTAGATCTGACTCTACGACTTAGAGCATCGGCTACCACATTAGTCTTGCTTGGGTGATACTCGATCGAGCAGTCATAATCCTTAAGCAACTCAATCCATCTCCTTTGCCTAAGGTTCAGCTCCTTCTGAGTCAACAAATACTTAAGACTCTTATGGTCAGTGTATATAATACACCTTTCTCCGTACAAGTAATGTCTCCAAATCTTAAGTGCAAATATCACTGCTGCCAACTCTAAATCATGAGTCAAATAGTTTCCCTCATGAGGCTTAAGCTATCGTGA
This sequence comes from Gossypium arboreum, assembly GCF_025698485.1. Lineage (NCBI taxonomy): Eukaryota > Viridiplantae > Streptophyta > Magnoliopsida > Malvales > Malvaceae > Gossypium > Gossypium arboreum. The sequence continues at coordinate 125,979,665 of NC_069077.1, forward strand.
TGCATATGCAACCACCTTACCCTCTTGCATTAACACGCAGCCCAAACTCATGTGTGATGCGTCACTGTACACAGTAAAATCCTTCCCAGACTCTGGCTGAATTAACACAGGTGCTTCAGTCAGAAATTTCTTCAACTTCTCAAAAGCTTCCTGCTGGGTCTCAGTCCATACAAACGGTACCCCTTTCCTTATGAGTTTTGTCAGAGGTGCTGCCATCACAGAAAAACCTTCCACAAACCTTCTGTAGTATCCTTTCAGTCCTAGGAAACTCTGTATTTCCGACACTGACCTAGGCAGCTTCCACTCCAAAATCGCTTCAATTTTCCGAGACTCCACCTTAATCTCCTCAGCAGAGACCACATGTCCTAAGAAGGTTACCTCCCTCAACCAAAATTCACACTTGCTGAACTTTGCAAAGAGTTCCTTCTCCTTAATACTTACAAGACTATACGGAGATGCTCATCATGTTTCGTTTCAGTTTGAAATATACCAGATATCGTCAATAAAGACGACTACTGAACCGATCCAAAATGGTTGGAACACACGATTCATCAGATCCATGAACGCTGCGGGAGCGTTCGTTAGTCCAAATGGCATAACCGAAACTCGTAATAACCATACCGAGTCACGAATGTCGTCTTTTGGATATCGCCTCCTTGACCCTTAATCGATGATATCCAGATCGAAGGTCGATCTTGGAAAATACAGAAGCTCCTCTAAGCTGGTCAAATAGATCGTCAAAACTTGGCAGTGGATACTTATTCTTAATCGTCAGTTTGTTCAACTGGCGATAATCAATGCACATCTGCATCGTACCATCCTTCTTTTTCACGAATAGCACTGGTGCTCCCCATGGAAACACGTTTGGCCTAATGAATCCCCTATCCAACAGCTCTTGAATTTGAGCCTTTAACTCCACTAACTCCTTTGGTGCCATCCTATACGGTGTGATGGACACGGGCGTCGTTCCAGGTAACAAATCTTTTGCAAACTCAACTTCTCGGTTCGGAGGCAATCTTGGAAGCTCCTCTAGAAAAACATCTTGGAACTCCTTTACGGTCCTAATCTTATCCACTGTCAGTCCCTCCTCTTCCGACTGACTTACAAATGCCAAATAGGCCTCACAACCTTTCTAAATCCACTTCTCGGCTCTTAATGTCGATACCACATTAGACAAATAATCCCTTCGCTCACCTATCACCATAACCTCCTCATCCTTTGTGGTCCTTAACACCATTCGTTTAACAGCACAATCTAGAGTCACTTTATGCTTAACAAGCCAGTCCATTCCCAAAATGAGATCAAACTCTCCGAACGGTAACTCCATCAGATCTCCAGGGAAAATCTTACCTTGAGTTTCTAAGGGTACATCCCTATACAATTTGTCTACCCTAAGCGAGTGACTCAAATGACTTAGTATAGATACCCCACTCACAATCTCCTCAGAGCAGTCCAAGTTGTCCATAATCCGTTCTGTGGCCTCCAACCAATATTCTGCCACATTCGGGGCTATACCAGACGCACCCCTAAAGATCTCCGCTCCGTTGGCCCAGAGTCGTTCAGAAATATATCCTCGAATTTTGTTGCCCGAACTTGTCCCGGCAACCCTTTCCAGAACACGAAGCATTTCCTGTGACAGGGCATTATCCTCGGCACCGCGGTCATGAGACTCTACCTCTATTGTCGGTGGTACAGGTGCATCCACCGCCGGCATATGTCTCGAAGACGAAGATCTCGCTCGAGCACTTCCTCGGCCCCGTCTACGGCCTCTTGTACTTATATCGTATTATCTTGATTACGAATTTTTATGCATCAATTAATATTCGAGTGTTTATTACAGATGTTTTATGAATCGCATGAGTTCGAGTTTGTTTTCGCAGAATCGAAGTCTAGCTACGCTTTCAATCTCTTATCGATTTTCCTATGGTTTCAGATCATCCTATCTAGAGTGTCCTAGTAGGGTTTCATGAGACAGATAATTCAGGAAAATATTCGAATACTTACAGACTTGGTAGGAGATTGAATGCCACCTTCTAAAGATCTAAATTTTGAAAATCAAGTTTTTCGCATTCTTTATAAAATTTTCGCTTTCAAAAATCTTTGTTTTTGTAAACCCATTCCACAGCCGAGTTGTTGTAACTGGGCTTTGATACCACTAAATGTAGCACCCCAAACCCGGCCCAGAAGTTATGGCCAGATCCGGCATGCCACATCAAAAACGTAAAAAAAAAAATTCCATTCTAAGTCCAGAAAATCGTACTTGATGTTCAAAAGATTAATTCATTAAAGGTTAAAGTGAATGGAAGTGGGCACCGGTAGGTATCCATAACGGAGGAGGTGAGCCATGAAGGTCATGAAGTACCAAGCTCTCCGATTGGATCCAATCCTAGACATGCCCACATCCATTGCCACACTTGGTTATAACAAGTTGAAATTTCTTTGAGTGATTATCTTTGGTAAATCGAATATTCGTGACGTCGTGTTATTTTAAAAAAACAAGTATCGTTTTGAAATCACGCCTAAGCCTAGCCCATTTGAATTAGTATCCATCAATTTCAAGTTGTTTAAAATAATATAATCCCAGAAAATCAAAGAAGAAAATAAAGTTAAAATGGCCTTTTACAACCCAAAAATTAAGTAGTAATTAAAATAACTTAAGAAAACCAGTCTCTTTTCAAACCCAAAGTATTCACTGTGGCCACTCTGAATCCCTTCCGGCTCCAAGTCACCCACATCAAGGCTCACCTGCAAGGTTAAAGAAGGGATGAGTTTGGGGAAACTCAGTGTGTAATGAAAACCCATTCAAAGCCCAAGTCAGCTCAAGCCCATTGGGCCTAATACTATTCAGTAATGAGTGATATTGGGCCAAAGCCCTTTTGATTATAATAAACCGGGCCTTAGCCCCTTATTCAGATAATAAGATGGCCCATAGGCCCATTTCAAAATACATGCAACATCAATAAACATATGCAAGCCCATTTGGGGAGACTACTCATCCCACCAACCACTACACTCCACCCGTACCACCATACACTCCATGTGGGAATAGCTCAACCCACCCAAATTTCAACACTCCACGATTCTGACCTTGTTTGCTCGCTTATCGATAAATTGAGGCAAAGCCTCCATTACGTGAACAAGCCACTTTTAGTACTTCCTCCGTGAATATCTCAATCCCATGCATCAGATAATAACAACATGGCTTGTAGTAAATAACAACAATCAAACATGCATTTAGGTCAATTTAACCCTAGGGGTATTTCGGTAATTTATCTACTAGGGGTAAAACTGTAAATTTTCCACTTTTAAAGGTATTTCAATAATTTCTCTATTTTAGGGTTTTTCATGCATATTCCTACTTTTCACGTACTAACAAAATCACGTACCGAGTGTTCTTACCGAATTGGACCCGTTGGCCCATCATTCCAATTTTGGCCCATTAAGCCCAAAAATATCGAGGCACGTAAATCATGCACTTTGCGGTCCAAATTTTGCGGTTTACCAAAACATTAATTAATTTACCTCACGAGCATTCGCACACTCGCAAATCTACAAAATACCGATTTTCGGCATTTCGGCTTTTCGACTTTTGCCGATCCAGACTAAGAAAGAGGGTGTTAGTTACACACCTCTTTGCGACGATATGCTGACGAGATCCACACACGAACCGCCTACAATTGGATTACTAACACGTTAATCTAACTATTCAAATACAAACTACGTATTAACCCCTTACAATATTCGGCCAACCACACCTACAGATCATAGTAAGCTTATAAGAAATCTATAAGCAACTCATTAACAATTTTTTGTCAATGTTTACCACATAATCATAATTTCACTGCAAGCTGTCTTCCTGAACAACAATCACTAAATTATTTATAACTGGAGGTACAAAACTCCAAATCAAGTTCCATTAATTTTACCTGATAATAGACTCATATATCTTCTATCCATAAAATTTTCAGAATTTTTGGTTTGGCCAATCAATACCAGAATTTTCTTAAAGTTTCCCATGTTTCACTGTTTGACTAATCTGACTACTCTTCATTACGAATCAAATTTCTCATTGTACAGAATTCAAAATATGTTCTCGTTTATTTAATTTGAAACTAGACTCATTAAGCTTTAATTACATAATTTATTCACCTTCTAACTCATCTCTCACAATTTATGGTGATTTTCCAAAGTCACATTACTGCTGCTGTCCCAAACAGATTTATTACCAAATCACTCTTTCACACATAGCTTGCATGCATGTTATTTAAACATGTATATCACCAATCAATCATCACATATCTATGAGTTTACTTAAGTATATTCTCCATTTCATCATTTTAAAGCACAACATGTTAGCCGATTTTTCCCCTTAGCATCTAAGGCACATGCATGCTCATTTGTTTGGCTCAACTTCACCTATCTTCCATTTTTCATCAAAAGAACATGAAACAACAACCATTTCTTTCATTTTAATTCATGACCAAATGCTCACAACACAACTAAAAACCAAAATATGCTTCAAGAGTTAAGGTAGAATCAAGAAGAACTCATGAACCTCAAAATAAAAGCAAACTACCATGAACTTACCTTTAATTTTCTTCCCCAAGTGACCAAACATTCAAGAGCTTTCTCCTCTCCTTTCTCTTCTCTAACTTTCGGCTATGATGAACAAAGATGGACAAAACTTTGTTCTTTTCACCCCTTTTTCTTTTAATAAAATTTCATATTTCATCCATTTAATTCTTTAATACAAAAGACATGAAATGCCCATCATGGAACATTTACCTAAACCATTATCATGGAACATTTACCTAACCCATTATCATGGAATATTTACCTAATCCATTATCATGGAACATTTACCTAACCCATTATCATTGAATATTTACCTAATCCGTTATCATGGAACATTTCCCTAACCCATTATCAATTTGTACCATGAATTATGGATATCAAGTGCTCATATTGTCTACAACAACATGATGGCTAGCCACTTCATGTAAAATGGGAGGTTTGTCATGCAAATCCTCCTATTTTGCACTCCTATTTATTTGGCCATTTCAATTTAGCCTATAGCATTTTCAAACATTTTCACATAGGTCCTATTTCATAATTTCACTCCCTTTTTCTTATGGAACAAAAATTAACTAAAATTATCGGGTTCTATCTTAAGCTTGGGCCTTCTAGAGGCCCACAAACATAATTAAACCTATGCCAACATTCACAGAATTCCTGAAAATTGGGGCGTTTCACGAATTTATCTGGTTGGAGTACCAGAGGACGTTATGCTTGTCCTTGTTGTGCTGCTCAAACGTGTTCACAATGGTTATATAATGGGAAGAAGTTCTGCTATGTGGGGCATCGTCGGTGGTTAGATGAAAATCATAGCTATAGATTTCAGAGGGCTTTATTTGACGGTACTGAAGAGTTGAAAAAAGCTCCTGAGTAGACCATTGGATCTGAAATCTTATTCATGTTAAAAGATATGGATTTCAGTTACGGGAAGCTGAATCAACCATCTAATAGGCAAACAAATAGACGATCGAGGGATGAATCTGATAATGAATCTGACGAGGAGGATGACCCTAATGAGGCAGACTTGTGGAAGAAAAGAAGTATTTTTTTTGAGTTGCCTTATTGGGAGCATCACATATTACGCCACAATCTTGATGTGATGCATATTGAAAAGAATGTCTGCGAGAACATCATCCAGACAATTTTGAACGCCGATGGTAAATCAAAAGATAATCTTCAGAGTCGACTTGATTTAGTTCACATGGGAATTAGGCGTGATCTTCATCCCCAAGTACGTCCTAATGGAAAATATTGGTTGCCGCCTACAATTTTTGCAATGTCAAAGGAAGAGAAAGAAATGTTCTTGCGGTGTTGAAGGATATAAAGGTTAGGATGCGTATGCATCAAATATATCTCAATGTGTAAGTCTTAAAGATCGAAGACTATATTCATTAAAATCACATGACTATCACATCTTGATGCAAGATCTACTTCCAATTGCTTTACGGTGCTGTATGTCAAAGAAGGTAACGTCTTGTATAATTGAATTGTCCAATATAATGAAAGCAATTTGTGGCAAAGTTCTGAATGTTGAAGAACTTGAAAAAGTACAAGATCGAGCCGCTTTGACATTATGAAATTTGGAGAAGATCTTTCCACCTTCCTTCTTCACAATTATGGTGCACCTTGTCATTCATCTCCCACGTGAAGCAATAATTGGTGGGCCGGTTTTCTATCGTTGGATGTATCCAATTGAAAGGTGCTAATTTATTTCGAAGGCATTCCACCTTTATACCTATAGTTACCAGTTTTGATAGTGTTGTATATGGTGTTTAGGTTCCTTAGCAAATTGAAGTCTTATTGCCGTAACAAGCGTTATCCGGAAGGATCGATTGTTGAAGGCTACTTGGCAGAGGAGTGTATGACATTCTGTTCTAGATATTTAGAAGATGTTGAAACAAGATTGAATAGACCAAGTAGAAATGCCGGACTCAATGATCCTAGCTTGGCCGAAACTTATTTATTTCAAAGTTATGGAGAACCAATCGGAAAAGTTAAAATTACAGAATTAGCTGACCGATCTTGGATACAAGCACGTAGATATGTTCTTTTCCACCACGATGCACTTGAATAATTACGCAAGTAAGTTCTAGAATATGATAAATATTCAGCTTTTTTTGATTTGTTTATTTTTTAACAAATTAAACATGTTTTTAACATAGTGAGTACAAACAAGTCTTAAGATCTCGTTCACGCTCACGAAGATTACAACATCGCGAGATTAATAGGTTATTCACAGAATCTTTTCATGAATGGTTAAGCCAACGGTATACAACTCAACATTTTATTGACAAATAATAAAGTTTTCTCATAACATTTACAATTACTCAATTTACTTTTGATTCAATAGGTTTGGAGTGGGAATATCGTTAATGACGAAGTTAAATGGCTTTCCCAAGGTCTGAATCGAGTAGTAAAAAGATATAGTGGCTTCATCATGAATGGATTCAGATTTCATACCAAATATCGCAAGAGATTGAGGAGAACTCAAAATTGTGGAGTAGTTGTTCATTCTTTAATTACAAGTTACGCTAGTGCTAAGGACAGTAATCCTGTGGAGGGAAATGTGGAGTATTACGGACTTTTAACCGACATTATTGAGTTGGATTACTATGGAAAATGGAAAGTTGTCTTATTTCGATGTGATTGGGCTGATGCTAATACTGCTTGCGGAATTAAAAATGATCAGTTTGGTTTTACAATGGTGAATTTCTCTCGATTAATTCACATTGGAGAACATTTGATAGACGAGCCGTATGTATTTTCTTCTCAAGTTAAACAAGTTTTTTACTCGAAAGATCCAATTGATGAGGGTTGGTACGTTGTACTCCGAAACACCCCTAGAGACTTATTTGTCATGGGGAATGGAAGTAGAGATGACATCGTTGAAAGATCAGAAACTTTGCCTTTTCCAGAACAAAACTTAAATGAAAATATCCCTAGTACTAGTACACAATTTCAATGGGTTCGTCGGGATGTGGACGAAGTTATTTACGATTTATGATGTAGTAAGATTTTATGATTTTTTATTTATATGTAATGTTATAATATTAACATTGGTCATGTTATATAATTTAACTATTTTATATTTACTATTGTTGTTATTTCTTACTAAAATTTTATCTATTTTATGTGTTGCAGGAAAAATGCCTAGAAGACGATTAAGAGATCTTAGTATTGTACAGAATACTACAAATTCGGAAGAAGTAAGTACTGAACAGCAGACAGTTGTTGGATCTTCAAGCGTGCTGGAGACACTTGACGAGTCTATGGAATTTCAAAGTAATGTTAAGTTTATTTTACAAATTGTATTAAATTTTATTACTGATTTATTTTTAAATTTCAATATAGTAATAATTTATTATTTTTCAGCTGAAAATGGTGGGACGCGCAGAGGTCGAGGACGTATGCTCCTAACAGATTTATATAACTTAAATTCTGTCGAGCGTGTTAAAGTAACTAGAAACAGCCATGGTCAGCCTGTTGGACAAGAAGCTCGACTTTTAGCAGGCTATTTGGGCATTATAGCACGAAATGCCAATATGTTGCCCATCAATTACGAATCATGGCATAACATGCCTGATAGCAATAAAAATAAAGCTCTCTCTAATATTAAGGTAACAAAACGTTAATGTAATTATAATACTTTTGTTTAAGTTTCATTTACATTTACTTCCTAAACTTGTGTTTTTTAGGATAGGTTTGCTTTAGAGATCTCTGATGCCTATATCAAGAAGGCATTGGGTAAAAAATGGAGAGACAATAAAAGCATTTTGAAAAAATAATATTTTAAAAAACCCATAAGCCTCGAAGAAAAATTACAAAATGTCCCACCGGGAATGCTAAGGTACCAATGGGAAGATGCGGTTCGATTTTGGAATTCAAAGAAAGAAGAGGTATTATGTACTTGCAAACTCTTATAAATTTTTTGGTTTATAGTATTTACTATATACGTAATAATAATTTCATTATGTAGGACCGTGAGCGAGTTGGAACAAGCAGTAGGCAAAAACAAAAATTTACCCACACGGCAGGGTCGAAAAGTTTTGCTTGTGTAGCTCAGGCCGAGGTACTATGGATTTATTAAATCTATCAAGTATTAATAACTTTTTACTATTAAATAATATTTTTACTAATATATTGTAGGAAGCCTAGTCTGGTCAAAAAGTTGGACGCCTTCAACTTTTTGACATTATGCACAGGAAAAAAGATGGAACTCCGATGTCATCTGAGGCTGTAGAAATTATGGTATATTTACTTAATAAAAATTGATTCATTATAAATATTTATAATATTTAATTATAATGTTTTAATTCGTCGTTTTTATTAGTGTAATTTAAATAATGTTATGTTGTATTCCTTTTTATTGTATATTTCGTTTCTAACTCTTTAACTGATTTATTAGGAGAAACTAAAAGATAAGAAGGCAGAGTATGAAGCGACTGCTTCGACTGATAGTTCTGTTAATTTTGAGGATATTGATAACAGAATTATTAATGAAGTTTTGGGTCCTGAAAGGTATGGTCGGGTTAGATTTCAAGGATCTGGTGTTAACCCGACCCAATATTTTGGATCCACCTCGCACCAATACATGCCTTCCGGGAGTCAAAGTCAAGCTGAAGTTCAGAGGTTAAAAGATCAGATAGTTCAGATACAAGCTAGCACAGATGAGCAAATTTCTCAACTTAGAGCGGAGGCAGCAGCGAGGGAGGCGGAGGCAGCAGCGAGGGAGGTGGAGTAGAACAGGAAATACAATGAACTCCAGCAGCAGCTTCAGTCTATGATGACTATGTTCCACCAATTTCAAAATCCGCCATCATAGACATTTGTTTTCTTGTAACTTTTAACATTATTTTAAAAATATTTTGAATATTAATTTACAATTTATATAATATATTTTTCATATAATTTTGTATTATTTAAATTTGCGTGTCTTGGTTTTGTTGGATTTCATGGTATATTTGCTGTTTTTTATTGAATTTCTTGCAGGAGGGTTGGATATAGGTGTAAAAATACATATTGCAAAACTGGGAAAATTAGCGGCGTTTTTTAAAAAAGCGTCGCTAAAAGTACAGGTCTATAGCGGCGTTTTTTAAAAAAGCGCCACTAAAAGTGCAGGTCTATAGCGGCGTTTTTTATAAAAGCGCCACTAAAGGTCCTGGTCTTTAGCGGCGTTTTTTTATAAAACCGCCGCTAAAAGTACAGGTCTATAGCGGCGTTTTTTATAAAAGCGCCGCTAAAGGTCCTGGTTTCTAGCGGCGTTTTTTAAAAAGGCGCCGCTAAAGGTCCTGGTCTTTAGCGTCGTTTTTATAAAAGCGCCGCTAAGGTCCTGGTCTTTGGCAGCGTTTTTATAAGAGCGCCGCTAAAGGTCCTGGTCTTTAGCAGGGTTTTTTTCTAAAAAACGCCGCTAATTTTTGTGGCGCTGCATATAATGATGTTTTTTGCGGCGCTTCGAAAAACGCCGCTAAAGGCAAAAAAAACGCCACTAAAAGTCTGTTTTCCTATAGTGTCAGCCAAGTTCATCACACTATCTACTGTTTTGGCACCTTCAAACTAAATTTAAGTATGGCATGTATAGGCTGGTTTTGGAGTTAGTTATTTTGGAAATGAATGTATATTTAAGCCATGGGAAAATGGCTAAATTCTTAAGTTAGTCTTGAATGTGTTTTGGTTGTATTTATTGCTCTCTATATGAATTCGGTTATGCATGATCATGGAATGAGCTCATTAGGGTTAACATGCTGTGAGTGAATTAAGTTTAATTAAGATTATGTGTGTTTTGTGTATCGCAATTATTGATGAATTGGGCAGCATCTTTGATTAATCCGATTATAGTTTTTGCGTGAGTATAAACATATATATGGAAGCGGTAGTTATATTTTGTTAAGGTGGTGTTGTATGCATTGGTACAGGGAATATTCGGCTATGTCTTATAGTGAATTGGATTGATTTTGTTACAGGTTTTATATGATATGTATGGTTGCTTGGCATGGCTCATTAATGATTTATATTTTGATAAATCGTTTGTCAATGAGTTGAATTAAAAATAATGTCTAGGTTGATTTATATTTGGCCTTGATACTAAAATGTCTTGGGCACTTTGTTATATGTTTATGAGGTAATTATAATGGATAATGTACGTGTATGGTCACTTATAAGACAAGAGTGAATGAGATGGTTGTAACCAACTTGATTATAGGTATAAGTTTATGTATTTATTTGCACATAGGATGGATTAACTTATCCATGATATGGTAGTTGTTTGTGCTTTTACATTGGGTAA
>NC_069077.1:126685622-126713122 GCF_025698485.1 Gossypium arboreum
GCGGCTTCTATCTTATGGAGGAAAAGAGATTTTTGTTAAAGCCATTATTCAGTCTATTCCTACCTATACCTTTTCTATCTTTCTTGCTCCTACGGGTATTATCGAGAAATTACATGTGAAGATGTGTAAGAGTGGTGGACAAACAATGAAAAAACTCGGGGCTGGGTAATGTTGGCTTGGGAGCACATGTGCTACCCGAAAGGAATGGAGGTATCGATTTTCGGGATATGTATCTGTTTAACATCGCCCTCCTTGGTAGACAAGTTTGGAGGCTTATGCAGTTTAAGGATACTCTATGTTTTAAAGTGCTTAGCGTGAAATATTTTCTGGAGGGTGACGTGCTCAGACCAAAAAAGTGTGACAAGCCGTCGTTCACTTGGTCTAGTATTACCAAAGCAGTTGACGCCCTCAAAGATGGTTTCCTATGGCAGATTGGGGATGGCAACTCTATTGATTTGCGCAGGGATCACTGGGGCATCGAAGGTATTAATGGGGATTCGGTTTGTCGGTCACGGTTCACAAATGAAGAAAGAAAAGTCAAAGATTTGTGGGACCAAAATAATGGGAGGTGGAAAAGGGAAAGGGTGATCGAGATTTATGGTGAAACTATGAGGGATTGCATTTGCAATTTTCCCATTCCTCATAATGGCATCAAAGACACCAGAACGTGGCGCCAAAACCCGTACGGAATTTACACCTCCAAATAAGCATATTCTTGGATGTTACTTAAGAGAGTTGGCTTCGGTCCCCATAGGTTTTTTTGGCGATCCATTTGGAAACTAAAAATGCTTCCAAAGATTAAAATTTTCAGTTGGAGAATTGGCCACAACATCCTCCCAACGTTCGACAATATTGCTTGTATTCGCCAGGGTTTTAATAACACCTACTTGAGATGCCAAAGCAAAGAAGAGACGCTGCTTCATGCGATGAAAGATTGCCCGAAGGCTCGTGAGATCCTTGCTGCTGGGGGTTTCAATAATAGATTACTTGCAGGAGATTACAATGTATGCATCGACTGGCTTGAAGACGTGTTCCGTGAGCTTGATAACAAGGCTGCTGCTGACTTCTTAACCTTTCTCTAGAACAGTTGGAACGATAGAAATAATATGGTCTTTCAAGGTAAAATGGATGATGCGAGGATGATATGGGAAAGGGCGCAAACTTTAAGCACAGACTTTAGAATTTTTAACCTTACCGAGCCTCCGGTTATTCCCCCGATTCCGACGAACATGGGCTGAAAAATCCCCCTGAATGGATTCATCAAAGTAAATGTTGATGCAGTCGTTTCGCACGGGTGTAGTGGATTTGGTGTAATAGCTAGAGAAAATGATGGCTTTGTTCTGGGGGGATGTTTTAAATTCAGGAATGAAACTATGGATATTTGCTGGGCTGAGCTGGAGGCGTTTAAAGAAGGATTAGTGCTGGCCGAAAAGTTAAAGGTGACCTAGCTTATTTTGGAGTCAGACAGTGCATTGTTGGTCAACAAAGTCAACAAATGGGCGCAGGATATAACCATATTGGGCCAGCGCATTAAGCAAGAGTGCGAAGTGTTTGAAAATTTTAATTCGGTCCAAATTAATTGGATCAATCGTAGTAGTAATAATGCTGCAGATTATTTGTGTAACTTAGCTATTACGAATAGATGTGATTTGTACTTTGAAATAGATTATCCATCGGATATCCATCAAGTTATCATTAAAGATGCTATAAAATAAGGTAGACCTTTGGGTCGTTTTTTTCAAAAAAAAAAAAGAATGTCGACTGGTAGCACATTGACCAAGTTTTTTTAGCTCTTTAGGGGGGAAGTGATATTGAGCAGCCAGGGGTTATCCAAGGCACTGCCCATGCCCATTGCATGCCCGGACGTCGGTGCCCCCCACCACCGGTTAGGTTCCTGGCAGTGCTTCGACGATCCATCCCGGTGATGATCTGGTGAGCCATCCTGGGATATACAAAACGGTGCAACGAGTCTCTCCCTAATCCCAAAAGGTAGAATTCGGATACCGTTACATGTTCGGTACCCAGTAATGAATGAATCATCCCAAATGTAGGATTCGGATACCGTTGCATGTCCGGTACCCAACAATGAATTAATCGTCCCTGTCCCTCCCCTTTTGTAACAAGAGCCTCTGACACCTTTGGCCCCCGGTCGTGCGGTAGCCTCGTACACTATCGGCAGTGTGTGCCATCCCGTGGAGCGGGGCCATCGGGCACCACCGGCCCCTTTGATGTGTCAGAGCATCAGACAGCATCGGTACCTTAGTGCATCGGATGTGTTAGAAGGTTGAGCACAAAAGCTAATTTTGGGCCCCGTTGGTGCAGAAGCGTCGGCACCATAAAGTGTCCCTATTTCAGACACATGAATGTCGCCTGGTAGCACATTGACCAAGTTTTTTACCTCCTTAAGGGGGAGGTGATATTGCCGCGAACAGGGGTTGTCCAGGGCACTGCCCACGCCCATTTCATGCCCAGACGTTGGTGCCCCCCATCACCGGTTAGGTTCCCGGTAGTGCATCGGCGATCTATTTCAGCAGTGCTCTGGCGAGCCATCCCAAAATATCGAAAACGATGCTACAAGTTGTCCCGGTCCCTCCCCCAGGTCCCTCCCCTTTTGAACCATCCCGGTCTCTCCCCTTTGGGAACAAGAGCCTTCGGTACGTTGGGCCCTTGGTCTTGCCGGAGTATCAGGCACCCTTCGTAACCTAGAACGTCGATGGTGCAGGAGCATCGACACATTGCTGCTTGGACATGCTAGAGCGTTGGACACCATCGACAACCTAGGATGTCGGTGGTGCGAGAGCCTCGAGCAGCATCGGCACCTTGGTGTGAGAGATGTGCGGAAGCCTCGAGCAGCACTGGTAACTTGGTACCTCGGATGTGCGAGAGCCTTGAGCAGCATCGGCAACTTGGTGCCTCAGATGTGCGAGAGCCTCTGACACTATCGGCAGCTTGGTGCCTCGGATGTGCGGGAGCCTCAGACACCACCGATAAACTAGGCCATTAGTCCGAGCAGCATCGGCACCTTGGTGCTTGGATGTGCGGGAGCCTCGGGGATCATTGGCACATTGGTGCTTGGATATGCGAGAGCCTTAGCGCCATCGGCAACCTAGGCCCCTGGTCGTGCGGGAGCCTCGAGCACCATCGACAGCCTAGGCCCCTGGTCGTGCGGGAGCCTCGGGCACCATCGGCAACCTACGCCCCTGGTCGTGCGGTAGCCTCAGGCACCATCGGCAACCTAGACCCCTGGTCGTGCGAGAGCCTCGGGACCATCGGCAACCAAGGCCATTGGTTGTGCGGGAGCCTCGGGCACCATCGGCACCTAGCCCCTTGTTCATGTGGGAGCGTCTGGCACCATCGGCACCTTGGTGCTTGGATGTGCGGAAGCCCCGGGCACCATCGGCAACCTAGGCCGTTGGTCGTGCGAGATCCTCGGGTACCATCGGCAACCTAGGCCCCTGGTCGTGCGGGAGCCTCAGGCAACATCGGTAACCTAGGCCCTTGGTCGTGTGAAAACCTCGGCACCATCGACAAACTAGGCCCCTGGTCGTGTGAGAGCCTCGGTACCATCGACAACTTAGGCCCTTGGTCGTGCGGGAACCTCGGGCACCATCGGCACCTAGGCCCTTGGTCGTGCGGGAGCCTCGGGCACCATCGGCACCTTGGTGCTTGGATGTGAGGGAGCCTCGGGCACTATCGACAACCTAGGCCCCTGGTCGTGCGGGATCCTCGGGCACCATCTGTAACCTAGGCCCTTGGTCGTGCGAGAGCCTCGGGACCATCGGCACCTAGGCCCTTGGTTGTACGGGAGCCTCGGCCACCATCAGCACCTAGGCCCTTGGTCGTGCGGGAGCCTCGGACACCATCGATAACTAGGCCCTTAGTCGTGAGGGAGCCTCGAACACCATTAGCAACCTAGGCCCCTAGTCGTGCGGGAGCCTCGGGCACCATCGGCAACCTAGGCCCCTGGTCGTACGGGAGCCTCGGACACCATCGACAACCTAGGCCCTTGGTCATGTGAGAGCCTCGGGCACCATTGACACCTAGGCCCTTGGTCGTACGGGAGCTTCGGGCACCATCGACAACCTAGGCCCTTGGTCGTGCGGGAGCCTCAGGCACCATCGGCAACCTAGGCCCCTGGTCGTGCGGGAGCCTCGCACACCATCGGCAACCTAGGCCCCTGGTCGTGCGGGAGCTTCAGGCACCTTCGGTAGCCTAGGCCCTTGGTCGTGCAAGAGCCTCGAGACCATCGACACCTTGGTGCTTGGATGTGCGGGAGCCTCAGACACCATCAGCAACCTAGGCCCCTGGTCGTGCGGGAGGCTCGGGCACGATCGAAACCTTAGGCCTCTGGTCGTGCGAGAGCCTCGAGCACCATCGGTAACCTAGGCCTTGATCGTACGAGAGCCTCGGGCACCATCGGCACCTTGGTGCTTGGATATGTGGGAGCCTCAGACACCATCGGCAACGTAGGCCCTTGGTCGTGCAGGAGCCTTGGGCACCATCGGCACCTTGGTGTCTCGGATGTGCAGGAGCCTCGAGCAGCATTGGCACCTTGGTACTTGGATGTACGGGAGCCTCGGACACCATCGACAACCTAGGACGTTGAATGTGAGGGTGCCTCGGGCAGCAGGGGCACCCTGGTGCCTCGGATGTGCGGGCTAAAGAAAAGTGTCCTGCTTCGTAGACATCTGAATGTTGCACAGTAGGCGATGGACGAAGTTTTTAGCTCTTTAAGGGTGAGATCCGCGCCCCGACGTGGCCCCCTTGAACTCGAGGTGGGGTGCGCCCACAGCCCCCACGGGGGTCGGATAGTCCCGCAATGACTCACCGACGGTGGTGGGTCAATCGCCGGCGCTAGTGGCTGGGGTGATGATTTTCCGACCGGTCAAGCCCGTGCCCATAGAAATATAGCAAATGACTCTAGGACTAGGTTCCCTATATCGGGCAAAGATCTCTTAGGATGGCTTATGCATTGCTATAGGCTCGAGCTTGGCTTGCCCATTCTCCCCCGTCATGTTAGGGATGCCTTGTGCCTCCCAAGTAGGCGACCCATCGGCGCCTTGGCCTTGCCAAGGCCTTGCCTGCATTCAAGTCGCCAGACCCCAGCATCAAGTCCTTTGACTAACGCCACCTGGGGCGAAGTTGAGTTTGTAGGCTGGGTCTTGGCTTGACCAAGTTCGAGTGGGATTTTGTCCCTCGTAGTTCTCGTGCCAAGCGTTTGTGGTATGCCCTCGTTTCATTGTTCCTTCCGCTCCCCTACCAATACATTGGTTGGGTGGGTTGTTGGCCGGTGTGCGTGGGTGCTGCTACTAGTACGCAATGGGTATATGAGTGGTGTTTTGGTTGTGTGTATTGGCAGAGGCTCCATGCTACCCGCATCGAGCTGTCGAGCCACACTCCTCTTCATTGACTCCCTTTATTCTAATTGAACCCAAGGGGTGCGATCGAGATCCTATGTTGCGTACCTAAGCCAGATGGAATTCTAGATTTAGGCCCTTGTTTCTCGATGCCTATGCATTTTGTCTCTTGACACGGACGATGCTCGTGCTCTGTTATGACCTCTTCGTTAGTCACGCGGCATGTTGAGAGCCATGCAGTGTCGACATTGCAGAGGAATTCTACCTGGTTGATCCTGCCAGTAGTCATATGCTTGTCTCAAACATTAAGCCATGCATGTGTAAGTATGAACAAAATCAGTTTATGAAACTGCGAATGGCTCATTAAATCAGTTATAGTTTGCTTGATGGTATTTGCTACTTGGATAACCGTAGTAATTCTAGAGCTAATACGTGCAACAAACCCCGACTTCTGGAAGAGATGCATTTATTAGATAAAAGGTCAACGGGCTTTGCCCGTTGTTCGATGATTCATGATAACTCGACAAATCGACGGCCTTTGTGCCAAGAACGATCATTCAAATTTCGCCCTATCAACTTTCGATGGTAGGATAGTGGCCTACTATGGTGGTGACGGGTGACGGAGAATTAGGGTTTGATTAGGAGAGGAGCCCGAGAAACGGCTACCACATCCAAGAAAGGCAAGCAGCACGCAAATTACCCAATCGACACGAAGAGGTAGTGACAATAAATAACAATACCGGGCACTATGAGTCCGGTAATTGGAATGAGTACAATCTAAATCCCTTAATGAGGATCCATTGGAGGGCAAGTCTGGTGCCGCGATCATGTAATTCCAGCTCAATAGCGTATATTTAAGTTGTTGCGTTAAAAAGCTCGTAGTTGGACTTAGGGGTGGGTCACGGTCCGCCTCACGATGAGCACCACCGCTTGTCCCTACTACGGCGATGCATTCCGGCCTTAATTGGCGGGTCGTTCCTCCTACAATTGTTACTTTGAAGAAATTAGAGTGCTCAAAGCGGGCCTACGCTTGTATACATTAGCATGGGATAACATCATAGGATTTTGATCCTATTGTGTTGGCCTTCGGATCAAGTAATGATTAACAGGACAATGGGGCATTCAGATTTCATAGTCAAAGGTGAAATTCTTGGATTTATGAAAGACGAACAATCTATGAAAGCATTTGCCAATAATGTTTTCATTAATCAAGAATAAAAGTTGGGGGCTCAAGATGATCGATACCGTCCTAGTCTCAACCATAAACGATGCCGACCGTGGATCTGCGGATGTTGCTTTTAGGACTCTACCAAAGACCTTATGAGAAATCAAAGTCTTTGGGTTCCGGGGAGTATGGTCACAAGGCTAAAACTTAAAGGAATTGTGGAAGGGCACCACAGGAGTGGAGCTCATGGGCTTAATTTGACTCAACACCGGAAACTTACTAGGTCCGGATATAGTAAGGATTGATGATCGAGAGCTCTTTCTTGATTCTATGGGTGGTGGTGCATGGCCGTTCTTAGTTGGTGGAGTGATTTGTCTTGTTAATTCAGCTAACTAACGAGACCTCACCGCTAACTAGCTACACGGAGGTGATCCTATGTGGCTAGCTTCTTAGAGGGACTATGGCCTTGTAGGCCACGGAAGTTTGAGGCAATAACAGTCCGTGATGCCCTTAGATGTTCGGGCAGGCCTTACACCGATGTATTCAACGAGTCTATAGCCTTCACGATGTGCTCGAGTAATCTTTGAAATTTCATCGTGATGGGGATAGATCATTGCAATTGTTGTCTTCAACGAGGAATTCCTAGTAAACGTGAGTTATCACTCGCTGACTACGCCCCTGCCCTTTGTACACACAAACTGTCGCTCCTACCGATTGAATGGTCCGGTGAAGTGTTGGGATCCCGACGACGTGGGCGGTTCGTAGCTCGCGACGTCGCGAGAAGTCCACTCAACCTTATCATTTAGAGGAAAGAGAAGTCGTAACAAGGTTTCTGTAGGTGAACCTGCGGAAGGATCATTGTCGAAACCTACCTAGCAGAACGACCCGTGAACGCGTTGTATACAACATCGGAGGTGGTGCGGGTGCATCATCGCCTGTCGCCAACCCTACGTGTCGGAGTGGCCGGTCTTGTCGTCCCTTTGTCCATTGGGTGGGGTGAGATGTCAGGATCAACCTCTTCGATGTAAAATGAACAAACCCCTGGCGCGAATCGCGCCAAGGAATCGAAATGAAAAAGAGGACACATCTCTTGTTGCCTCACCGTTCGCGGTGTCAGTGCTTCAGTGATGTTGTTCTTTTGTCACAAAGTATATAGAACGACTCTCGACAACGGATATCTCGGCTCTCGCACCAATGAAGAACGTACCGAAATGCGATACTTGGTGTGAATCGCAGAATCCTGTGAACCATCGAGTCTTTGAATGCAAGTTGCGCCCCAAGCCATTAGGCCGAGGGCACGTCTGCCTGGGTGTCACGCATCATCGGCCCCATCCAACCCCGATCCTCGGGACTCGGTTGGACCATGGCGAAATTGGCCTCCGTGCGCCAAAGCCGCGGTTGGCCTAAATTCGAGTCCTCGACGACATAATCGTCGCTACTATCGGTGGTAATCTTGTAAGCAACCTCATTCGAGTAGTCGCGTTCGTCGATCGAGACCCTTAAACCCTTTCTAAGATCGCATCGCGATTCGTGTCAAAGGATTACCCGCCGTGTTTAAGCATATCAATAAGTGGAGGAAAAGAAACTTACTAGGATTCCCCTAGTAACGGCGAGAGAATCGGGAAAAGCCTAGCTTGAGAATCGAGCGCCACCGACGTTCGAATTGTAGTCTGGAGAAGCGTCCTCAGTGGCGGACTGGGCCCAAGTCCCCTGGAAAGGGGCGCTGGAGAGGGTGAGAGCCCCGTCGTGCCCAAGCCCCGTTGTTTGAGAATGCAGCCCTAATCGGGCGGTAAATTCCGTCCAAGGCTATATACGGGCGAGAGACCGATAGCGAACAAGTACTGCGAGGAAAAGATGAAAAGAACTTTGAAAAGAAAGTCAAAGAGTGCTTGAAATTATTGGGAGGGAAGCGGATGGGGGCCGGCGATGCGCCCCGGTCAGATGTGGAATGGTGAAAGCCGGTCCACTGATCGGATCGGGGCATGGACCGACACGGCGGCCCAAACCCGGGCCTTTGATGTAACACCCCAAACCCGTGACCGTCACCGGATTCGACCACGAGGTGTTACCGGGCTTACTTTCCTTATTTCCCTCTTGGAAATTATGAAAATTTTGTTTCAGGCAGGCTAGCTAACTGCGTCACTGTCGCCTTAAAAATCATATCTCGAGTTTCAAAACTCAGAAATTGATTCCGTAAATTTTCCCTGAATTTAGACTCATATATCCATCCATGGATTTATTTCTAGAATTTTTTGCCAGGCCAATTAGTACAGTTTATTAGTTAAAGTCACCCATGTTACAGGGGTCGACTACACTGACCTTCGCGCGTTACAACTTGAATATCTCTCTGTACAGAGCTCTAATACTGGTGACGTTTGTTTCTAATGAAACTAGACTCAAAATAGAATCTTAAAAAATAAGGCATGACTTCTAATTCTTTCTGGATAATTTATAGTAAATTTTCAAAGTCGAGACAGGGGATCCAGAAAGCGTTCTAGCCCTGTCTCACGAGAACTTTAATATCTCTCAGTATACTGCTCATATGGTCGTTTCGTTTCATCCATATGAAAATAGATTCATCAAGGTTAAATTTCATAATTTATTCACTATTTAATTCTAATTCTACTATTTTTAGTGATTTTTCAATCTCATATCACTGCTGCTGTCCGCAACAGTTACTGCGAGAGACTATGCCAATTTCATGAATCTTTCCTTGACCTTACTAATCATCCATCATACATGACACAAATTATGGCCACCTTATCAAAATTAAAGTTTCTAAGACTCGTGGCTATAGGTTCTAGCATCCCACTCAATCGACCACATAGGCCATTTTCACATGGCTTAAAGTTTACAACCCACAATTCAACAAAACATAATAGCCTATACATGCCAAATGTTCTCCTAGTTCAACTACGAAGACAATACCAAAAGATTTCCAGCCGTGTGATGACTTCAACGACGGTTCCGAGCACGCAAAAAATACGAGTCCAAGAGACCTAAAAGGGTGACAAGAAAACACCGAGTGAGTTTATAACTCATCTACCATAAGCATTCAACCACCATCCATTAATAAAGTTATCACAACATGAAACAATAAACGAGGCTAGGTACTCATCCATACCAAACTATACCATAATTCCTGACCTTTCGGTTCAATCTCATACCAAGTCATACATCCACATTTCATATTCTACACGATAAGATATTTGAGGCATTTTCACACACTAACTCATTTTCACCACAATCACACAATTGCAATCATCACATAGATTTAAAGCTTACCAAGCTCAACCCCGAGCATGAACATATTGCCTATTCGTCATGAGCTCAAGGTACTTACCCGATCCGCTGTCCGGATTAACTCGATAATGTCGCACACTCGGTGCCAATTGTAATGCAAGAGCATATAGTGAATCCGCACACTTAGTGCTATATACATTCAGCTCGCACACTTAGTGCTATATAATCAAACTCGCACACTTAGTGCTGTACAATTTTAAACCCGCACACTTAGTGCCAATCTTGTCACCGTGTCCATTTATACCCGCACACTTAGTGCCGAGACCAATACCTTATGCATTTTGCTGCCTTTATACATTCAACAATGGCATCATTCCATACACATACATTTCCATTTACACATCAACTCATTTAAACACATTTGCATATATATTATGATCATTTAAATCAACACCAAATATATGCTTAATGACTTACCTCGTGTTGGGTAAAATAGTTCCAAGTAGGCTACTCGATGACCTTCGCTTTCCCTTGCTTAATTCTCCTTCTTTGACTCCTTGAGCTTGATCAATAAATCAACTAGTTTAACCATCTTGCTAAACATTCATAATTCAACTACACATGCATATGTATGCTTGTATATTCGGCAACCATTCTTACTAATCACCCATTTGGTCGATTATACACATAACCGAATATGCACCAAAAACTTGATTCAACATCACCTACATACTCACCCTAATGGCCGAATATACTTGCAATTTTTACAAACATTCTCCAACAATTTATTCTTTAAACAAACACATTTATCATTTACTTCATAACCAAAACATCATGTGCAACATATATACACACATAGGTGCAAGGCCGAATTTCAAGGTGTCCATAACCATCCAAAACACAAATTTTAACTATCATGCAAGAAGCATAAACCATGCTCATGAGCATACCATGGTCGAATACCTCACACACCATACCCCTTTTAAATTTTTGGTCATGGTTAAACAAAGGACTCAATGCCCTACTCAAGAATACTAAAAAGAAATTTCAAGAGTAGTCAATCCATCATTACATGCATCATTAGCAAGCTTCACATTTAGCATGCAATGGCCTCAACACAATATCAACCTTGGCCAAAGACCATTTCCATGGCATAACAAGGATTTGAACCATGGCTAACATGAACATCAAGTTAGCAACTAAAACATGCATGAATCTCATGACACAACCTCATACATACCTTAATCTTGATGCAAGTATAGCCAAATCTCCTTCTAGATCTCTTCTAAACCAAGAAATGGAGCAAAAATCCTTCCTTTTTCCCTTAGTATTTTCGCCAAAGAATTTAGAATGGATGAACAAAATTTTTTTTCCTTTCTTTTTCCTCTACTCACGGCAACAAGGGGGCATCCATGCTCATTTTTTTTGTTCATTTCTTTAATGCTAGTCTTTATTTTATGACTTCCTACATACACCACTAGTAAAACATGTTGAAACATGTTCCCTTGCCCATAACCTTGTCATGGCCGGCCACTCCTCCTTAGGAAGTGGATTATTTGACATGCAACTCCACCTTTTGTTAACATGCACTAATAAGCCATTTAAAATTAGCCTATCATATTTCCCCATGTTTCACATTGATCCCTATTTAATAATTTCTCATACAATTGGTAAAATTAGAGAATGAAACTTCCACATATGCATGCACACACATAGTAAGCATAGAATATAACAATTAATTGTTTTATGACTTGGTTTAGTGGTCCCAAACCACTTTCCGACTAAGGTCAATTTAGGGTCACAACTCTCCCCACTTAAGAAATTTTCGTCCGAAAATCTTACCTAGAATAGGCTCGGGTATTGCTCTTTCATAGAGTCCTTAAGTTCCCAAGTGGCTTCTTCCATCCCGTGTTTATGCCACAACACCTTCACTAATGGGATTTTCTTGTTTCAGTAGCTCTTTTACTTTACGCATCGTAATGCGAACCAGCTCTTCTTCATAGCTCAAGTTAGGTCAATCTCAATCCCGGATGGAGTGATTACGCGCGACGGTCAGACCTATATCGTCAAGTATCAAGACATGGAAAACGCTAGAATCTTTTCGAGCTCGGGGCAAAATTAATCGATATGCGATCGCCCAACTCGTTCGGATACTTCATATGGCCCGATGAACCTCGGACTCAACTTGCCCTTACGACCAAATCTAAGCACCTTCTTCCAAGGTGAAACTTTGAGAAAGACCTTGTCTCCAACCCGATATTCAATGTCTTTTCTTTTCAAACCAGATACGACTTTTGGCGATCCGGGCGACTTTCAAACTTTCACGAATTACTCGAACTTTTGCTCGGCATCCTTAACCAAATCAACCTCAAGATTTTTCCTTCACTAAGTTCACCGAATAATGGGATACGGCATTTACGATAGTATAAAGCCTCGTAAGGCGCCATCTTAATACTTGATTGAAAGCTATTATTGTAAGCGAATTCAACCAAAGGTAAATACCGTTCCCATGAACCACTAAACTCAAGGATGCAACAAAGAGGCTGCTCTCCTTTGGTGGCAAAGAAGTTTTCATTAAAGCCGTCCTTCAATCTATACCAACATATGCTCTGTCGATTTTCTTAGCTCCCAAAGGAGTGATCGAGGATATCCAAGCTAAACTAAGCAAAACGTGGTGGGCTGGAAAAGATAAAGGCAGATTCTGGAAAATACTACCTTGGAAGACCTTGTGTAAATCGAAGGGCATGGGAGGGCTTGGAATCAGAGATGTTAGATTGTTCAACTTGGCTCTTTTGGGGCGTCAAGTATGGAGGCTTATAAACAATAAAGATTCTTTATGTTTTAAAGTGTTGTCTTTGAAATGTTTTCCCGACGGCAATATTTTTAAAGCCAAAAAAGTGGACAAAGCTCTTTTACCTGGTCAAACATTGCGGCAGCGACGGAAGCTCTCAAAGACGGCTTTGGGTGGCAGGTTGGAAATGGCGATATGATCAATATCCGGACTGATAACTGGGGAATGGAGGGTCTCAATGGGGATGCCATTAGAGAGGAATGTCTCAACCCAAATGAAATGAGTGTGAAAGACCTCTGGCTTATGGATGGGAAGAGTTAGAATGTGGAGAAAGTTTACAAGGGGTATGGGCAAGATTGGGGTGACAAGATTTGCAACGTGCCTATCGGAGATGAGGAACAAGGAGATAAGATGATTTGGTTTCACAACCCGCATAGGTGTTTCACTACGAAGTCAGCTTACTCATGGCTACTCTTGAAAGAAATGGGGTACGGACCTCATAGAATAGTTTGGAAAGCTCTCTGGAAACTTGATACATTGTCAAAAATCTGGGTTTTCTCCTGGCGGGTGGGGCACGAGATTCTCCCGAAAAATGTAAAAATTGCCTCTATTAGAAATGGCTTTGCTAAAGGATGCCAAAGGTGCGGAGCTGAAGCTGAAACTCTTCTTCATGCGCTGAAGGATTGCCCAACATCACGTGAGGTCCTTTCGCTGGCAGGGTGGTCAGAGCGAATGGTTTCAAAGAATTATGACTACTGTATTAATTGGCTTGAGGATATGATGAGGGTTCTCGACAAGAAAGCTATGGCCGACCTTATGGTTTTACTATGGAATTGCTGGAACAATAGAAATAATTTCATTTTTAGGGGAAAAGAAGAGGAGGCTACGGTCATTTGGGAGAGGGCTAGAGCTCTGATCGAAGATTTTCGCATTTGTAACCTATTAAAGGAGCCACTGTTATCATCTAATATTGAGGCTAAGAAATGGAAAAAACCTCCGAAGGGATTTGTTAAAGTCAACTTCGACGCAACCGTGGGGACAAATAGTGTGGGGTACAGGGCGATTGTGAGGGATGATGATGGTTTCGTATTGGGCGGTGGGGGCTTTATTGAAACACGATTGTCAGTGCTTGAAGCTGAATCTGTGGCGTTCGAAAAGAGCATCCAGCTGGTGACCAAGCTGAATATTAAGGAAGATGTGATATTTGAAATGGATAATGCGGCTTTGGTCAACAAATTGAGGATTATTGGTAAGGATATCACTGTTCTTGGCACGTGCATCAAAAATTGCACTGCTGCTTTCGAGAGCTTCAATTTTGCTGATTTAATTTGGACTACTAGGGCTTGTAATAAAGTAGCAGATTTTATATGTACAAAAATGTGTAGAGAGAAAATGACGTGGTTTTTTGAGAAGGATTATCCAAATGAAATCCACAATGATGTAATTACTGATGTTACGTATGTAGTGGGCCAAATTTGCCCAATACCGAAACTGCAACACCGCGATGGAATTGAGGGCAAGCTTGAGCAAGATAGAAGAAATGAAAGGAAAAATAGAAGAGTTAGAGGCGTCGCTGCAAAACTGCGAGATGCGGATCCAATTTTTCGAAGCAAACGAGGATCGTTGGAAAGAGCAGCTTCACCATGCGCAAGACCAAGTCAGAAACAGAGATTACCTTATGGGGGAAGCCATAACTCAGATTCAGGAGGTAGCGGACTACTTGCAAACTTTAGCGGTTCAGGTAGACACACTAACCGTAAAATATGAGTTGGAGTCGGAGCGCGGACAAGAGCTGGCCTCGTTGCTTAGAAAAATTAGGACTCTAAGTGTTAGAGCAAAATTTTATTTGTAACTCGACTTTATGTAAAAGATTTTATTTTCAAGTAAAATTTTCTAAGGGCAATTGAATCAAAATTGATACCTCCTTTGCATTCATGCATTTGCATTACATCATATCATTATGCATTAAAGGCTATAAGAGTTTTCTAATTAATTAACTAAAAATTATTTCAGTAACCTGGAAACCAACGAAAACCAACCAACCACACACCCCTATGATACAAGGAAAAAATCAATGGATAAGAGACTCGAGAAATTGGAGCAGATGCAAAAAGACATGCAAGAACAAATGCAGTCTGAGATGCAAGAGCAGCTAGCCAAGATTCAGCGAGAGATGAAAGAGCAAATGATGGAGTCCCAGAAGGAAATGATGAGTCTGTTATCCCAATTGCTATTGGGAGGAACAGATAAGGGAAAGGGCCCCATGGACAAAATTGAAGAAACTAACGAAATCCTCAATACCTTCTGGCTTCACTCTGACACATGTACCGATGAAGCCTGAGATTAACCTACCGAAACCATCTGTCACGATTATGTCCCAGTCGGTTCAGGCTGGAGCTTCAATACCGATGAACCTCCAAACTGATTCAGGCTCTAACTTTGTCAATAACCCGAACTATCCACTCGTTCCCGACTTGGATGAAATTACTGAAGAAGAAAAGGCGAGGATGGATTCACAAAAACAATTGGAAGAACGGTGTAGATGGCTTGAGGAGAAATTCAAAGCCATGGAGAGCGCGGACCATCGTCAAGGGATCGATGCCAAGGACCTGAGTTTGGTCCCAGATTTAGTCCTTCCCCTCAAATTCAAAATGCCCGAATTCGAAAAATACAATGGAACGAGCTGCCCTGAAGCACATATCACTATGTTCTGTAGGCGAATGACGGGATATGTTAACAATGACCAGCTATTAATTCACTGCTTTCAAGATAGTCTGGTCGGGGCGGCGTCTAGGTAGTACAACCAATTAAGCCGCCCTAAGATTAACTCTTGGAAGGACCTGGCCCAGGCCTTTATGAAGCAATACAGTCATGTGACGGACATGACCCCTAATAGAATCACTCTCTAGAACATGGAGAAGAAGTCAAATGAAAGCTTCAGACAGTACGCACAAAGGTAGAGAGAAGTGGCCATACAAGTTCAGCCGCCGCTTCTAGAAAAGGAGACGAGAATGCTCTTTTTTAACACCTTGAAAGCCCCTTTTATCACGCATATGTTAGGAAGCGCCACCAAGAGCTTCTTCGACATAGTGATGACGGGAGAAATGATCGAAAATGCTGTAAGGAGCGGTAAGATAGAATCAGGAGAGAGTGCTAGGAAGTTAGCCCCGAGGAAAAAAGACAATGAAGTGAACAACACGAGCACATTCAACAAGGGTCAGCCCAAGTCAATTACTGTAAATCAACCCAAAACAACCAATCAACAAAGCTCTGTAAGACAAGAATCCAATGCGAGAAAGAACACAGAAAGGTCACAATACACCCCTATACCCATGACGTATAGGGAGTTGTACCAGAACCTGTTCAACGCTCACGTGGTATCCTCTTTCTACCTGGAGCCACTGCAGCCCTCGTATCCCAAATGGTATGACACAAACGCCCAATGTGAATATCACGCAGGAATCACCGGGCACTCAATCGAAAATTGCACTGCATTCAAGAAAGTGGTCGAAAGACTCATTAAGGTGGGAATCATGAGATTTGATGACCCAGCCATGCCCAATGTAGCAGGAAACCCACTCCCCAATCATACCGACCAAGGAGTGAATGGGATAAGTGAAGGCTTGAACAAGAAGACCAAGTATGAGGTGGCAGAGGACCCCGTTGAGGCGGGTATGAAAGGAGATGGCCAAGAGAGGATTGATAGCATTGGATCCAAGGGAAGAACCCGAAGAAGAGAGAAACTACTATGAGTTTCATGACGAGGTGGGGCATGAAATCAAAGAATGTGTGGAATTCAGGGCCCTCATGCAGAACATGATAGATAACAAAGAAATGGAATTCTATGAAGAAGCTAAAAGCCCCATAAAGGGAAATGTATGCGCATCCGAGGAAGAATCA
Source organism: Gossypium arboreum (assembly GCF_025698485.1). NCBI lineage: Eukaryota > Viridiplantae > Streptophyta > Magnoliopsida > Malvales > Malvaceae > Gossypium > Gossypium arboreum. The sequence goes on from NC_069077.1 coordinate 126,702,079, forward strand.
AAGGCGAAAAATCAAACACCTAATTATCCTGTGGTGATCATTTCGAGACCCAAAAATAATGAAGCTGGAGTACAAATGCCACAGAGGGTCATAATCCAAAGACCTGCAGTCTTCCCTTACAAAGATAGCAAAAAGGTCCCATGGAATTATGATTGCAGTGTGACGATGCCAGGAAAAGAGAGCCCGGTTGGTGCTTCAAGAGGGGATCAAGACAGAGGCTCCTATACACATAGCGGGAGGCATTATGATACGGTGAATAAGGAGGAACAACCCACAAAAGGAAAAGCCCAAGTGGTCGAGGAAATGAAGGGAAAAGCAACCAAACTTATTAATGAACCAGTTAACGAAGAGCAGGCCAAGGAGTTTTTAAAATTCCTAAAGCATAGCGAATACAGTGTGGTGGAACAGCTACGTAAACAACCAGCCCGCATTTCAGTGCTGGCCTTGCTTCTAAGCTCGGAAGTTCATCGTAGCGCACTAATGAAGGTCTTAAACAAGACATATGTTGCCAATGATATCTCCGTTAACATGCTGGACCAGTTGGTGAGCAACATAAGTGCCGACAATTATATCTTCTTTAATGATGACGAGATACCACCCGAGGGCATAGGGTCGACTAAAGCTCTTGATATCACCACATTGTAGAAGGGTACCGCCGCCAGCGCATCGATTGACAATGGATCAGCTTTGAACGTCCTGCCATTGACCACGCTGAACAGATTACCTATAGACAGCTCTCACATGAAGGAGTGCCAGAACATCATGAAGGAATTCGATGGCACGGAAAGAAAGGTGATGGGCAGAATCGAGGTACCTCTCCAGATTGGGCCAAACACATATGAGGTGGATTTTCTCGTGATGGATTTCAAGCCCTCATACAATTGCTTGTTGGGGAGGCCCTGGATACATTCAGTTGGGGCAGTGCCTTCCTTGTTGCATCAAAAATTGAAGCTGGTGTCGGAAGGGAGGTTGATAATGATTAAGGCTAAAGAAGATATTATTGCAACTGTGAGCAATAATGCACCCTATTTGGAGACAGATGACGAAGCAATCAAATACTCATTTCGATCTTTGGAATTTGTTAACGTGACGTTCATCGTCGAGGGAAGCAAAATTCTGGTACCGAAATTGTCCAAAACCATGAGGATGAGCCTCCAGTTGACGATTGGAAAAGGGGCCATACCCGGAAGGGGGCTTGGGAGACATCTACAAGGAAGGATCGAAATGCCAATGCTGAAAGAAAAGAGAGACCGCTTCGGCTTAGGATTTAAGCCGGATGTGAAACAAAGAGAAGGGAGTTGGAAAAGAAGCAAGAAAGAAGGATAGCTCGATTAACGAGGGAGGAAATCAAGTGGGAACCAATAACATTCCCCCACATATCGAAAACATTTGTGTCCGGAGGAATCATTCATCCCGAGAGAGACACACCAATGACGGGAGCTATAGAAGAAAGCCTAGAAAGTTTGGACATCAACGTCATGTACGAAGAGGAGACTGGAAGAGAAAATTTGTCGGGCATTTGCCCCTACACGCCTGGAAGTGTTCGGACAACCGGACTACTAAGAGATTCTGTAGTTTTAGAACGGATTCGAGTAATGTCCAAAACACACTTATTACTCTAGGCCTAGGAGTAATAAGAATCTTTTGTAAAATAGGCCGATGTTTAAAAGTGATATTTCAATAAAATACACTGTTATTATCATTTTTGAGCAAATATTATCTCGTCCTTTCAATTCCATTCATAACCATACAAATGATTACTTTTGAATTCTTTTATTCTTGAAACATTCTTCTAAATATTCTTTCATTCGTCATTCATAATCATATCATGCAAATAAATGTTTCGAATTCTTTTGATTCTTTGTATCTGCCTTCGTCCTCATAACAGGTCCCCAGATATTAATGATACGAGTGACACTGCTAGCGACTCAGAATTTCCTTTCGAGCAAGATGTGTGTATGGATGATTCTCAGGATTTTGAAGATGACCAAGGTTGTAACCTATCTCCTGATTTGTTGAGGATGGTAGAACAAGACGAGAAACAAATTCTACCTCTCAAAGAATCAATCGAAATTGTGAGCTTAGGAGAAGGACAAGAGGTGAAGATCGGAACATGTATCACTACGGAAATGAAGCGAGACCTCATTGAATTACTTCAAGAATTCAAAGATGTCTTCGCGTGGTCATACCAAGATATGCCCGGGTTGGACACTGACATCGTGGTGCATCGACTTCCCATAAAAGAAGAGTGTAATCCAGTTCAGCAAAAACTCCAAAGAATGAGGCCCGATGTCTTGCTAAAAATAAAGGAAGAGGTTCGAAAGCAGTTTGACGTTGGATTTTTGAAGGTGGTAAAATACTCAGATTGGGTAGCCAACATCGTCCCTATCCCTAAGAAAGATGAAAAAGTGCGAATGTGTGTGGACTACAAAGATTTGAATAAAGCCAGCCCAAAAGACAATTTCCCACTACCTCATATCGACACCCTAATGGACAACACGGCGGGACATTCACTGTTTTCATTCATGGACAATTTTTTGGGATACAACCAGATCAAGATGCATCCTGAAGATATGGAGAAAACCACATTTGTAACCATATGGGGTACGTTCTGCTACAAGGTGATGCCGTTTGGACTGAAGAATGCAGGGGGCAACTTATCAAAGAGCCATGGTAACCCTTTTTCATGACATGATGCATAAAGAAATCGAGGTTTATGTCGATGACATGATTGCAAAGTCTCGAACAGAGAAGGAGCATATACAAGTCTTAAGGAAATTGTTCTTGAGGTTGAAGAAGTTCTAGCTAAAACTCAACCCAGCCAAATGTACCTCCGGAGCTAAGTCTAGAAAGTTGCTCGGATTCGTGGTTAGTGAGAAAGGGACTGAGATCGATCCAGACAAAGTTAAAGCCATACAAGAGTTATCCCCACCGCGCACTCAAAAAGAAGTTCGAGGCTTTCTAGGAAGATTAAATTACATTGCTCGGTTCATTTCATAACTGACCGAGAAATGTGACCCTGTCTTTCGCCTCTTCAAGAAACATAACCCAGGTGAATGGGATGAAGAATGCCAAAGGGCTTTTGACAAGATAAAACAGTACTTATCCAACACCCCGGTGTTGATGCCACCTAACCCCGATAAGCCGTTGATACTGTATTTGGCAGTATTCGAAAACTCCATGGGATGCGTATTGGGTCAGCATGATGAGTCAGAAAGGAAAGAGAAAGCCATTTACTATCTTAGTAAAAAGTTTACGGAATGTGAGGCAAGGTATCTGTCGATAGAGAAGTTGTGTTGTGCCCTAATTTGGACAACCCGAAGACTGAGGCAGTATATGTTGTATCACACCACTTGGCTTATATCGAAGTTGGACCCTTTAAAGTACATGATGGAGTCAACAGCCTTGAATGGAAGGATAGCCCGATGGCAAATTCTGCTTTCTGAATTCGACATAGTCTATGTAAACCAGAAAGCAGTAAAAGGAAGTGCAATAGCAGACTTTCTGGACAGTAGAGCTTTGGAAGACTACGAGCCTTTGAACTTCGACTTCCCGAATGAAGACCTAATGTGTGTTGCTACCACTGAAGAAAGTGCTCTGGAAGAACTTTCTTGGAAATTGAGCTTCGATGGGGCATCAAATGCTGTGGACAATGGAATCGGGGCCGTCTTGGTATCCCCAAATGGAGATTATTATCCATTCACTAGTAAATTGGGTTTTGATTGTACAAACAAAATGGCGGAATACGAAACGTGCATCATGGGTATCCGCGTAGCCATAGAACGCAAGATTAAAGTGCTAGAGGTGTATGGGGATTCTGCACTAGTGATTTATCAACTCAAGGGAGAATGGGAGACCAGAGACCCCAAGTTAATCGATTATCAGAAGCGGGTCCTTGAATTGATTAAAGAGTTTGATGACATTGCCTTCCACTACTTTCTACGAGACGAAAATCAGATGGCTGATGCTTTGGCTACCTTAGTCTCCATGATCAAGGTGAACAAACAAGAAGATGTTAAACCCATCTGGATGAGCATTTATGAAGTTCCGGCCCACTGTTACAATATTGAAGAAGACGAAGAGAAAGATGATCACCCTTGGTATCACGATATATTGCAATATGTGAAGAATCGTGAATACCCGGACCAGGCAAGCGAGAATGACAAAAGAACACTAAGAAGATTGGCCATCGACTATGTCCTAGATGGGGATATCCTGTACAAAAGAAGAAAGGATCAAGTGCTACTAAGATGTGTAGACGCTGTAAAGGCTAGGAAAATCTTGGAAGAAGTCCATGAAGGCGTCTATGGGACACATGCTAATGGCTTTACAATGGCCAGGCAAATTATGAGATTCGGGTACTATTGTCCACCATGGAAGGAGACTGTGTCAATTACGCTAAGAGATGTAATAAGTGCCAAATCTACAGAGACAAAATTCATGTGCCTCCTTCACCACTGCATGTCATGGTTTCTCCATGGCCATTCTCTATGTGAGGCATGGATGTGATTGGACCAATTTCGCTGAAAGCTTCCAATGGGCATCGGTTCATCTTCGTGGTTATCGACTACTTCACCAAGTGGGTAGAAGCCGCTTCATATGCTAGTGTGACCAAGTCGGCAGTGAGCAAGTTTTTGAAAAAGGAGATTATATGTCGATATGGAATGCCGGAGAGGATCATTTCTGACAATGCATTAAACTTGAACAATAGTACGATAGCGGAAGTCTGCAGTCAATTCAAGATCAGACATCACAACTCGTCACCATATCGCCCGAAGATGAATGGGGCAGTAGAAGCAGCCAATAAAAACATTAAGAAAATTGTGGGGAAGATGACCGAAACCTACAAAGACTGACATGAGAAATTACCATTTGCCCTCTTTGCTTATCGAACGTCAGTCAGAACCTCAACCGGGGCAACCCCTTTCTCTTTGGTCTACGGAATAGAGGCAGTGTTGCCGATCGAAGTCGAGATCCCATCCCTTCGAGTGTTGTCGGAGTTAAAATTGGAAGAAGCCGAGTGGATCCAATCTCGATATGATCAATTGAACCTAATTGAGGAAAAAAGGCTAAAAGCTATTCGTCATGGTCAGATGTACCAAAAACGAATGATGCGGGCTTATGATAAAAAGGTTCGCCCTAGAGAATTCCACGAAGGAGACCTGGTTTTGAAAAATATCCTTCCCATACAGAAGGATTTTCGAGGGAAATGGATGCCTAATTGGGAAGGGCCTTACGTGGTGAAGAAAGCTTTCTCTGGAGGAGCATTGATCCTAGCCGAGATAGACGGTAGAAACTTGCCCAATCCTGTAAACTCGGATTCGGTCAAGAAGTATTTTACCTGAAAGAAGAGGGGCCAGAGTGAAAACCCGCAAAGGGCGCTCTGAGATTTAAAAAAAAACATGGAAAGGCCAAGGTGAAAACCCGCAAAGGGCACTTTGGAACCAAAGAGACTTTTGAGTTGAAAACCCGAAAACGGGTAGCTCAAATTCTGAATATGGGGCATATGGTAGTCTTTTCCTTCCAAAATCAACAAGACAAAAGAACAGTACACCTTGGAGCATCAACAAAATGCGCAGGATCTCTTGAATACACATTTGGTTCAAAGGAGCCTTTAAGAAATTAGAATAGTGAAACTCGTGCTGCGATATCTGGGGCACCTTTTTCTCATTTTTTGCACCTTATCAGATTCGTATTCCTATGTATTCACATCAAAATTTTGCTTAATAAAATGCCATTTTTCCATTATGATAATCTCTTTCGAGCATTTTTGTTGAAATCACGATTTTTGAACATGTAATATCTACACACAAGATGTTATGCATATTACTCTGGAAAAGTCTCTAAATAGTACAAGGACCTAAAATAGGGTCACTAGTCAGAACTAACCAGGTTCAAAGTTGGAAAACATTGGAAAAAGAGAAATCCAAATTAGGACTATTTCTTCAAATTTTCTATCAGAGATAACGGCTAAGTAAGAGGACGCGATAGCACATCAATGATGGAACCCGGACGAGTTATGAGCAATGATACCTTAAGCATTTAGAAAGGAATCACTCTCATAACATTTCCACATTCATAATCATTCATTTAGGAGTATTTGATTCATTTCGATCATGCCATTCTAATTATCTGACATAAACACCACATCTAGTTAGGGACATATGATTCATCTCAATGATAGCATCCCAATTATTTGATACAGGAAACCAATTCTACAAATTATGTCTTTGAAAGACAGTGTAGTGACATTGGCGAATCCCACAGATCCTGTTTCCCTGAAGTTGCAGTGGAGCAAATCAAAGACAACGAATCTTGACTTTCTGAAGTTGCAGTGAAGCAGATTTAAGTCACTAACCTAGCTCCCTAAAGTTGTAGTGGAGTAGGTTGAAATTTTAGATCTCGTTTCCCTGAAGTTGCAGTGGAGTAGATAAAAAACGACGAATCTTGGCTTCTTGAAGTTGCAGTGAAGCAGATTTAAGTCATTAACCTAGCTCCCTAAAGTTGGAGTAGGTTGAAATTTTAGATCCTGTTTCCCTGAAGTTGCAGTGGAACAGATCGAAGACGACGAATCTTGACTTCCTGAAGTTGCAGTGAAGCAGATTTAAGTCACTAACCTAGCTCCATAAAGTTGTAGTGGAGTAGGTTGAAATTTTAGATCTCGTTTCCCTGAAGTTGCAGTGGAGCAGATCAAAGACGATGAATCTTGGCTTCCTGAAGTTGCAGTGAAGCAGATTTAAGTCATTAACCTAGCTCCCTAAAGTTGTAGTGGAGTAGGTTGAAATTTTAGATTCGTTTCCTTGAAGTTGCAGTGGAGCAGATCAAAGACGACAAATCTTGGCGTGGACCGACACGGGTCGTGGCGGCGGACCAAGCTTGGGCCTTTGATACGCCTATGGAGACGTCGTCGCCTCGATCGTGGGATCCAGCACGCGCCGTCTCGACGTGCTTCAGCACCTGCGTACTCCAGGCGTCGGCCTACGGGCTCCCCATTCGGCCCGTCTTGAAACACGGACCAAAGAGTCTGACATGTGTGCGAGTCAACAGACTAGAAAACTCGTAAGGCGCAAGGAAGCTGATTGGCGGGATCCTTCACGGGTGCACCGCCGACTGACCTTGATCTTCTAAGAAGGGTTCGAGTGAGAGCATGCCTGTCCGGACCCAAAAGATGGTGAACTATGCCTGAGAGGGGCGAAGCTAGAGGAAACTCTAGTGGAGGCCCATAGCGATACTGACGTGCAAATCGTTCGTCTGACTTGGGTATAGGGGCGAAAGACTAATCGAACCGTCTAGTGTCACGGGCCAGAGTTCAAAGCTCGTGACCATCGAACCAAATGCATCCGATGGAGGTCTATTACTTAAATGGGGATCATTTGGCCCACGAGAGCTGGCCTGATTCATGGAACTGTTGGAGAAGCCTGTCAGATTGAAGCCTGGTTGGCCCGATAACGAAGATATGGCAACTTAGGCAACTATGGTAACTAATCTTTAAAGATAAAGGGAATCATATCTTGTAAAGATTAGATAGGATTTGATATGGCAATATCTTGTAAAATCCCTTAAATCATGGGATTGGTTAATCTCATCCGTCGATGTAATTGTATCTTGACCGTTGGTTTTGGAGGAGCTCAAGTATAAATAGAGAGCCTCCCCCTCATTTGTACTCACTCCATTAATTGTTTCATTATTCTTTGTGAATAAGAGAATAGAGAGCATTTACTCAAACACTTTGTGAGCGTCCCTTTCTGTTGTTCTTTTTAAGCTTCTTTGGCATAAGTTTGCTTCTGCTGTACGAGTTGGTGCCTTGGAGGAGTTCTTAAGGAACCCTCATTCGAGTAAAGGCTGACTTAGGCGAGTTTGGATGAGCAAATTGCCTAAGGCCGCATGGATTGCGAGACGAAAGGTCTAGCCCCGTGACAAGTGGTATCCGAGTTGTTGGTTCGAAGGCACTGTTGGGATGTCAAAAGAAGAGTTCGAACAAAGGTGGGCAAGAAAGTCTTTGAGGGAGATGCTGTCGGCAGTAGAGGTACGCGTGGGTAAACTTGAGGAGTCCATGAAGGACGTTAAAGAGTCTAACAATGCTCGTGGGGAAAGCATTGAAGACATGAAGAAACAGTTCAGGGACTTTATGACCACGTGTCTAACTTCCCAAAGGTATAACGTGCAAGTGTTTCTAGATTCCCAAAGGAAGAAGCTGACAGAGAGGAACAATGCTCTCGAAGCCATGGTAAAGGCTTTAAAGAAGGAAATAATGGCCACGACGCTGGCTTTAAGCACAAGAATTGAGGAGCTCGAGGGAGAGCTGGCCTTGTGTCGAGCAGCGGTGGGGGAAGGAGTGTCAAGTGTAGCACTCAGTAACAAGTATGTCCCGAAGCCGAAAGAGTTTGTGGGGACAAGGTCTACATGTGATGTAGACAATTTCTTGTGGAGGATGGAAAACTATGTGCCAAAGGCATCATGGATGATCTTGGGTAAGGTACAAGCGCTTCATTATTTCTTCGATATTGCGCTTTTATGGTGGCGAGGTAGGACCACGATAAAAGGCAAGGTGAGATTGGAACATAGGAGAAGTTCCAATGCGAGTTGAAGGGACAGTTTACCCGAGTTTGCCGAGGAAGAAGCTCGGGCAAAGTTGCAAGGATAACGAGCGGGCACGATGGGGAGTATGTTCGTGAGTTTAAGGAACTCATGCTCCAAGTTTCAGATGTGACCGAGAGAGAAGCAATGCTTGCTTTTCAAGAGGGATTGAAGTCGTGGGTCAGATAGGAGGTGGAACAAAAAGGTGTCCAAAAGTTGTCGGAAGCCATGAAGGTAACAATATCCGTGGTTAAGCTTGGTCTAGGGAAAGACAAGATTGGATCTTCCAAGTTCGAGGAAAGGGGCGTATGTGAAGGGAATCATAAGGAAGATACGGATGAGTATGGCAAGGGCAACGGCAACAATGGTGGTAATGGGAAACCACGAGTTGGGAAGAAGAAACCCAAGAGGAAAAGGGATAAGCTGAAATGCTTTCTCTGGGACGGTCCACACATGTTAAAGAAATGTCTGATAAAATCCGCGCTTAGGAAGAAGCTGGTGGGTAAGGCCTTGGGACTTGGTTCGAGTGGAAGGGGTGTCGAAGCCAAGGAGGCCGAAAGCGAGAAGAAGCCAGTCGAGTGCTTCTTATGTCATGGTCCACATAGGTTGCAGAAGTGTCTGAGGAAGTCTGTTATCGATGGGAATAATCAACTAGATACGGAGCCCAAGAAGCTGGGTTCGAGCAAGGGAAAAGCCGAAGCCAAGAGGGCAAAAAGGAGCAAGTCTATCATCGAAGGGAATGATGGAGCAGACAAGGAGCCCAAGAAGCTTGGTTCGAGCAAGGGTAAAGCCGAAACCAAGAGGGCTAAGAGGAGCAAAAAGAAGCGAGTAAAGTGCTTCTTGTGCCGTGGTCAGCATAAGTTGTGGAACTGTCTAAAGCAAGCCGTAGTCAAAGGAAAGGCAACGTTCGAGCATGGTGAGTCGTTAGAGGGGCTTCTACCCAAGGAAGAGGTGAGTTTGTCATTGAACTTAGAGGAAGAAGTTGTGATGAAAACAGTGAAGCTGGGACCAATGAGGCTCGAATCGAGTGAAGTGTCAGAGTTGGCCAAATCATCGACAAGGCTTCCACCTATGGGTGGTGCTGGTGGTGCATCGGACTTCAAGGAAAAAGAAGTGATGCATGTGGGACAGTTGACCTGAGTAAATGCAAAGGTATATTCGAAACACTCTGATAGTGTTTTGTATTCTAACTTGTGTACTTGGCAAGAATGTAGGGACCCTTTCGAAGTTCTTGAGCAAGGAGGCCGAGAGACTGTGGGCAAAACGAAGCCAAGTGTTAGGAATCACGAGGATTCTGTTCGAGGGAAGTTAGAATGTGGGCAAGGGAGTGGCATAACTCCTTGTCGTCGAGATGTACAAACGAGTAGGACGGCTCGAGTTAAGAAGCGACGGAAGCCGAGGCAAAAGTCCCGAAGGAAGGGAAGAGCTAAGGCAACGAGTGGGATCCGAGGTGAATCAAGTCAGTGCCATTCGGGATTCGCAACAAGGACGTTGCGAGAATGGGTGGGGGAGAATGTCATGGGCCAGAGTTCAAAGCCCGTGACCATCGAACCAAATGCATCCGATGGAGGTCTATTACTTAGATGGGGATCATTTGGCCCACGAGAGCTGGCCCGATTCAAGGAACTGTTGGAGAAGCTTGTCAGATTGAAGCCTGGTTGGCCCGATAACGAAGATATGGCAACTTAGGCAACTATGGTAACTAATCTTTAAAGATAGAGGGAATCATATCTTGTAAAGATTAAATAGGATTTGATATGGCAATATCTTGTAAAATCTCTTAAATCATAGGATTGGTTAATCTCATCCGTCGTTGTAATTGTATCTTGACCGTCGATTTTAGGGGAGCTCAAGTATAAATTGAGAGCCTCCCCCTCATTTGTACTCACTCCATTCATTGTTTCATTATCTTTGTGAATAAGAGAATAGAGAGCATTTACTCAAACACTTTGCGAGCGTCCCTTTCTGTTGTTCTTTTTAAGCTTCTCTGGCATAAGTTTGCTTCCACTGTACGAGTTGGTGCCTTGGAGGAGTTCTTAAGGAACCCTCACTTAAGTAAAGGCTGACTTGGGTGAGTTTGGACGAGCAAATTACCTAAGGCCGCACGGATTACGAGACGGAAGGTCTAGCCCCGTGACACTAGTAGCTGGTTCACTCTGAAGTTTCCCTCAGGATAGCTGGAGCCCTTAGCAAGTTCTATCGGTTAAAGCCAATGATTAGAGGCATCGGGGCACAACACCCTCGACCTATTCTCAAACTTTAAATAGGTAGGGCGGTGCGGTCGCCCGTTGAGCGCGCCACGGAATCGAGAGCTCAAGTGGGCCATTTTTTAAGCGAAGCGCGCGATGGGATGAGCCGGAAGCCGTGTTACGGTGCCAATTGCGTGCTAACCTAGAACCCACAAAGGTGTTGGTCAATTAAGACAGCAGGACGGTGGTAATGGAAGTCGAAATCCGCTAAAGAGTGT
>NC_069077.1:126715622-126746855 GCF_025698485.1 Gossypium arboreum
CTTTTGGGCCAACAGAAAAAATTTTCAATTAAAAATACTAAGTGTAAGTGGCGTAAAAAAAATGCCCCCATTTCAGGCATGTACGGGAGCCTCGGGCAACATCCGCAACATAGGCCATCCCGTGGTGTGGGTCATCGGGCAACATCGGCACCTTGGTGCCTCGGATGTGCGGGAGCGTTGGTCTAAAAAAAGTGTCCCTGTTTCAGACATTTGAAACCTGTCCCTATTTCAGACACATGAATGTCGACTGGTAGCACATTGACCAAGTTTTTTTAGCTCTTTAGGGGGGAAGTGATATTGAGCAGCCAGGGGTTATCCAGGGCATTGCCCATGCCCATCGCATGCCCGGACATCAGTGCCCCCCACTATCGGTTATGTTCCCGACGGTGCTCCGACGATCCATCCCGACAATGATCTGGTGAGCCATCCTGGGATATATGAGCAGGGAGTTCACTGATGATGAAATTTTGAGGGCTTTTAATCAGATGAACCCTCGGAAGGCCCCTAGGATTGATGGGCTCTCAGGGAGTTTCTTCAAAGATCATTGGAAGACAGTGGGTCAAGATGTCTTAAAGTTGTGCCATGATACCCTTAAAGGGAGAAAAAACGTTGACTGTATTAATGAAACCTTGCTTATTATGATTCCAAAGATTAAAGATCCGTGTGTTATGGCTAACTTTCGCCCTATAAGCCTTGCAGGGTCATTTATAAGATCATATCGAAGGTCCTGGCTAATAGGCTTAAAGAGGTTCTTCCCTATTGTATCAGTCACAATCAGAGTGCGTTTGTGTCTGGCCGGATGATCCATGATAACGTCCTGATCGCTCATGAGCTGATGCACTACCTCTGTAGCTCTAAAAACGGACCAAACAAAGGATGTGTGATTAAGCTCGACATGAGCAAGGCTTATGACTGGGTAGAGTGGGGGTTTCTGGAAAAAGTGATGCTACAGCTTGGCTTCTAAAAGGAGTGGGTCGAGAAGGTTATGTGTTGTGTGCGCACGATTCGGTACAGAGTAAAGTGCAACACGAGCCTTACTGACGTTATTGTCCCGAAAGAGGGATTCATCAAGGGGACTCGTTATCTCCTTATCTTTTCCTTTTCTGCATGGATGTTTTTTCTCGTTTGTTGACTAATGCATAGACTAATAATAAGATTAAGGGTATCCGTACAAGTAAGGATGGCCCTAGAATTAACCATTTATTCTTTGTTGACGATGCTTTATTGTTTGTTAGGAACGATCGTAGTGAGGTGGAAACTTTCTTGCGGACCTTGGATATGTTTGTGAAGATGTCCGGCCAAAACATTAACTCGGAGAAGTCAATGGTGTGCTTCAGTCCTAATACGCCCTTAGCCCAAATGAGGGTGGTTGACAGGCTGGATGGCTACTTGGGGTTTCCTATACCGGTTGGTAAAAAGAAATATGATGCTTTTAAAAACATCCCAGATCTTATTGCCAATAGGATTAACAGCTGGTCGAAACGCTTGCTTTATAATGGGGGAAAGGAAATTTTCATCAAGTCGGTTCTCCAATCAATCCCTACATATGCTTTCTCTATCTTTTTGGCCCCTAAAGGGGTACTGGAGGAAATTCAAGCTATGATGCGTTGGTTTTGGTGGGGAGGTAGTGAACAGAATAGAGGATGGAACATGTTAGCTTGGGATCGTATGTGCCATCCAAAGGGCATGGGAGGGATCGGGTTTAGGGATCTTTGGCTCTTTAATGTGGCTCTTTTGGGTCTACAAGTTTGGCGTCTCATCCATTGCAAGAATACTTTGTGCTATAGGGTGTTGAGTTTAAAATATTTCCCGGATGGTGATGTTTTCCACCCGAAAAGTTTGGATAAACCGTCTTTCACATGGCAAAGTATCGCCAAGGCTGCTAGGGTGTTGTATGCGGGTTTCGGCTGGAATGTTGGAAATGGGAGAAAGATTAATAGTTGGACTGACAACTGGGGCTTTAAAGGGCTGTCGGGTTCGTCCATTTGTTGTGAGAGAGGGATGGTTCCTGAGACTAAGGTTTGTGAGCTTTTGAATGATAGTAAGGACGGTTGGAATAATAAGAGGATCCTTGAACTTTATGGTGAGAGTTTGAGGGACCAGATTTGTAATTTGCCCATTACTCATAATAGCCTTGAAGACCAGCGTATATGGTTGCATAACCCTAATGGTTTCTTCTCATCTAAATCGGCTTATTCCTGGCTGATTCTCAAGCAGGTTAGGTACGGTCCACACAGATTCTTCTGAAAATTCATTTGGAAGCTCAATACGCTCCCAAAAATTCGTATTTTTTGGTGGAGATTAGGCCACGAGATCCTCCTAATGTTCAAAAAAATTGCTAGCATTCGCAGTGACTTCAACAACCTATGCCCGAGATGTGGTCTCGCTAAGGACTGCCCGAATGCGAGGGAGGTGCTGGAATTCGAGGGCCTTAACAACAATCTCCTTGTGGGTAATTTTTCTCGATGCATTTATTGGCTTGAAGAGGCGGCCCACGTCCTAGATAAGACTGCCATGTCCGACCTTGTTATGGTTCTTTGGAACATTTGGAATAGTAGGAATAACTTGATTTTTCGGGGTACTGAGGACGGGGCCAAAGTTACCTGGGAGAGAGCGGCGTCTTTAAGCCAAGACTTTCGTATCTTTAATTTGATGGCGGTCCCTATGCTTCTGCGTGTGAGGGTGGATAAAGTGTGGACAAAGCTGATTTCGGGTGTGATTAAAATTAACTTCGACGCTACTATTGTTGGCAAGCATATGTGTTTTGGTTTAGTGGCCAGGGACGCTGATGGTTTCGTTCTCGGTGGAAGAATAGGGAGAGTTAATAAGGAATTGCAAGTTGAATGGGCTGAGATGCAGGCGTTGGAGGAAAGTATTAACTTTGCCAAGACCAACGGATGGGACAAGCTCGTTGTGGAATCTAACTGTGCAAACTTGGTTAATCGTTTCAACAAGAGAAACTTTGACTTGACCACTTTGGGCCATTGTTTACGGCTTTTGTTTAATCATTGTAATTTCACTTATTTCAATTTTGTTTGGGCCCTTAGGTGCTGTAACAAAATAGTTGATCGGTTGTGTAAGCTGGTTAAGGATAACAATTGTTTTTTCATGGATTTTAGTGTGGACTATCCTAAGGAGATCCATGAATTAGTTTTAAGTGATGCAATAAATTAACGTTGACCCCTGGGTCGTTTTATAAAAAAAAAAAAGAATGTCGCCTTGTAGCACATTGACCAAGTTTTTTTAGCTCTTTAGGGGGGAGGTGATGGTGAACAGGGGTTGTCCAGGGCACTGCCCACGCCCATTTCATGCCTAGACGTCGGTGGCCCCCATCATGGGTTAGGTTCTGACGATCTTGACCATTCATTTGGTACGTGCTCGGTGAGCCATCCTGAAATATCAAAAACAATGCTACAAGTCGTCTCAGTCCCCCCTTTTTGAATCATCCCGGTCCCTCCCCTTTTAGAACAAGAGCCTCCGGCATCTTGGGCCCTTGGTCGTGCCGGAGCATCAGGCACCCTTGGTAACCTAGGAAGTCGATGGTGCGGGAGTATCGGCACATTGCTGCTTGGACGTGCTGGAGCCTTGGACGCCATCGGTAACCTAGGACGTCGGTCGTGCGGGAGCCTCGGGCACCATCGGCACCTTGGTACTTGGATATGCGAGAGGCTCGGTCACCATCGGTAACCTAGGCCCTTGGTCATGCGGGAGCCTCGGGCACTATCGGCAACCTAGGCCCCTGGTCGTGCGAGAGCCTCGGTACCATCGGTAACCTAGGCCCTTGGTCGTGCGGGAGCCTCGGGCACCATCGACACCTAGGCCCTTGGTTGTGTGGGAGCCTTGGGCACCATCGGCACCTTGGCTCTTGGTCGTGCGAGAGCCTCCGGCACTATTAGTACCTTGGTGCTTGAATGTGCGGGAGCTTCGGGTGCCATCAGAAACCTAGGCCCTTGGTCATACGGGAGCCTCGGGACCATCGACAACCTAGGCCCCTGGTCGTGTGGGAGCCTCGAGCACCATCGGCAACTTAGGCCCTTGGTCATGCGGGAGCCTCAGCCACCATCGGCACCTAAGCCCTTGGTCGTAAGGGAGCCTCGGACACCATCGACAACCTAGGCCCTTGGTCGTGCGGGAGCTTCGGACACTATCGGCAACCTAGGCCCCTGGTCGTGTGGGAGCCTCGGGCACCATCGGTAACCTAGGCCCTTGGTCGTGCGAAAGCCTCGGTACTATCGGAAACCTAGGCCCTTGGTCCTGCGGGAGCCTCGAGCACCATCGGTAACCTAGGCCCTTGGTCATGCGGGAGCCTCGGACACCATCGACAACCTAGGCCCTTGGTCGTACGGGAGCTTCGGGCACCATCGGCAACCTAGGCCCCTAGTCGTGTGGGAGCCTCGGGCACCAACGGTAACCTAGGCCCTTGGTCGTACGAGAGCCTCTGGCACCATCGGCACATAGTCCCTTGGTCGTGCGGGAGCCTCGGGCGCCATCAGCACCTTGGTGCTTGGATGTGCGGGAGCCTCTGGCACCATCGGCAACCTAGGCCCTTGGTCATGCGGGAGCCTCGGGCACCATCGGCAACCTAGGTCCCTGGTCGTGCGGGTGCCTCGGGCACCATCTACAACCTAGGCCATTGGTCGTGCGAGAGCCTCAGGACCATCGGCACCTAGACCCTTGGTCGTGCGGGAGCCTCGGCCACCATCGGCATCTTGGTGGTTGATGTCCGGGAGCCTCGGACACCATCGGCAATCTAGGCCATTGGTAGTACGGGAGCCTCGGGCACCATCGGCAACCTAGGCCCCTGTTCGTGTGGGAGCTTTGAGCACCATCGGTAACCTAGGCCTTGATCGTGCGAGAACCTCGGGCACCATCGGCACCTTGGTGCTTGGATGTGCGGGAGCCTCGGACACCATCGGCAACTTAGGACCTTGGTCGTGCGGGAGCCTCGGGCACCATCGGCACCTTGGTGCCTTGGATGTCTTGCGGAGCCTCGGCGACATTGGCACCTTGGTGCTTGGATGTCTGGGAGGCTCGGACACCATCGGCAACCTAGGGCGTTGGATGTGCGGGTGCCTCGGCAACAAGGGCACCACAGGGCCTCGGATGTGCGGGCTAAAGAAAAGTGTCCTGTTTGGACATCTGAATGTTTCATGGTAGCAGATTGATGAAGTTTTTTTAGCTCTTTAAGGGGTAGAGATCCGCTGCCCCCGACGTGGCCCCCGCTCGAATCCGAGGTGGGGTGTATCCGCAGTCCCCATAGGGGTCGGATAGTCCCGCAATGACTCACCAATAGTGGTGGGTCGATCGCTGAATCTAATGGCCGGGGTGATGATTTTCCAGCCGATCAAGCCCGTACCTATAGAAATGTTACCAACAACTCTAAGACCAGGTTCCCTATATTGGGCAAAGATCTCTTGGGGTGGCTTATGCACTGCTATGGGCTAACGCTTGGCTTGCCTATTCTCCCCCGTCATGTTAGGGATGCCTTATGCCTCCCAAGTCGGCGACCCATTGGTGCCTTGGCCTTGCCAGCGCCTTCCCTCGCATTGAAGCTGCCCGTGACCCGATACCAAGTCCATTTGACAGCGGATCACTAGGGGCGTAAGTTGAGTTTGTAGGCTCGATCTTGGCTCGACCAAGTCCCAATGGGATTTTTCCTTGTAGTTACGGTGCCAAGCGTTTGTGGTGTGCCTCGTTTCATTGTTCCTTCCGCCCCTCCCAATACATTGGTTGGGTGGGTTGTTGGCGGTGTGCGTGGGTGCTACTACTAGTGCGCAATGGGCATATAAGTGGTGTTTTGGTTGTATGTATTGGCAGGCTCCATGCTACCCGCATCGAACTGTTGAGCCACACTCCTCTTCATTGACTCCCCTTATTATAATTGAACCCAGGGGGTGCGATCGGGATCCTGTGTTGCGTACCTAAACCAGATGGAATTATGGATGTGTTGTCGTCCCTTCTCCATCTCGTGCCCTTTGGGGTGCGTGGTAGACCATAATTGAGACCTCTGTCCCGAGTGTGCCCCCTTAAATCGATGTGGCCTCATCGGTGCTCTGGTGCTCGTTCGTGCTTTCAGATGCGGAAAATATTTTTGAGAGTAGGGTTTAGGCCCTTGTCTCTCAATGCCTATGCATTTTGTTTCTGGACACGGACGATGCTTATGCTCTGTTATGGCCTCTTCGTTACTCACGCGGCATGTTGAGAGCCATGCAGTGTCGACGTCGCGGAGGAATGCTACCTGGTTGATCCTGCCAGTAGTCATATGCTTGTTTCAAAGATTAAGCCATGCATGTGTAAGTATAAACAAATTGATTGTGAAGCCGCGAATGGCTCATTAAATCGATTATAGTTTGTTTGATGGTATTTGCTACTCGAGAAAACCGTAGTAATTCTAGAGCTAATCGTGCCACAAACCCCGACTCAAAAGGATGCATTTATTAGATAAAAGGTCGACGCGGGCTTTGCCGTTGCTTCGATGATTCATGATAACTCGAGGGATCGCACGACCTTTGTGCGGCGATGCATCATTCAAATTTTGCCCTATCAACTTCGATGGTAAGATAGTGGCCTACTATGGTGGTGACGAGTGACGGAGAATTAGGGTTTGATTCGAGAGGGAGCACGAGAAACGGCTACCACATCCAAGGAAGGCAAAGAAAGCGCATACAAATTACCCAATCGACACGGGAGGTAGTGACAATAAATAACAATACCGGGCTCTATGAGTGCAGTAATTGGAATGAGTACAATCTAAATCCCTTAACGAGGATCCATTGAGGGCAAGTCCGGAGCCAAGAAAGCGGTAATTCTAGCTCCAATAGCGTATATTTAAGTTGTTGCAATTAAAAAGCTCGTAGTTGGACTTAGGGGTGGGTCGGCCGGTCCGCCTCACGGTGGCCGGGTCTGCTTCGTCCCTACTAGCGGCAATGCTCTTGGCCTTAATTGGTCGGGTCGTTCCTCTGTATTTGTTACTTTGAAGAAATTAGAGTGCTCAAAGCAGCCTACGCTTGTATACATTAGCATGGAATAACATCATAGGATTTCGATCCTATTGTGTTGGCCTTGGGATCGGAGTAATGATTAATAGGGACGGTCGGGGGCATTCAGTATTTCATAGTCAAAGGTGAAATTCTTGGATTTATGAAAGGCGAACAACTTCAAAAGCATTTGCCAAGGATGTTTTCATTAATCAAGAGCGAAAGTTGGGGGCTTGAAGGCGATCGGACACCGTCCTAGTCTCAACCATAAGCGATGTCAAGCAGGATCGTGGATATTGCTTTTAGGACTCTCTAGGCACCATATGAGAAATCAAAGTCTTTGGGTTAGAGGGGAGTATGGTCGAAATTTGAAACTTAAAGGAATTGTGAAGGGCACCACCGGGAGTGGAGCACTGCGGCTTAATTGACTCAACACGGGCCAGTCCGGACATAGTAAGGATTAACGGTGAGAGCTCTTTCTTGATTCTATGGGTGGTGGTGCATGGTCGTTCTTAGTTGGTGGAGCGATTTGTGCAGTTAATTAGTTAATCGAGCGAGACCTCGACCGCTAACTAGCTACATGGAGGTGATCCTTCATGGCTAGCTTTTAGAGGACTATGTCCTTTTAGGCCACGGAAGTTTGAGGCAATACAGTGTCTGTGATGCCCTTAGATGTTACGGGCCACACGCGCTTAATCGATGTATTCAATGAGTCTATACCCTTGGTCGACAGCCGGGTAATCTTTGAAATTTTATCGTGATGGAGATAGATCATTGCAATTGTTGGTATTCAACGAGGAATTCCTAGTAAGCGTGAGTCGGCTGACTCGCGTTGACTACGTCCCCGCCTTTGTACACACCGCGTCGCTCCTATCGATTGATTGGTTCGGTGAAGTGTTGAGATCATGGCGAGTGGCGATTCGCTACCGCCGACGTCGCGAGAAGTCCGAACCTTATCATTTAGAGGAAGGAGAAGTCGTAACAAGGTTTCCTTAGGTGAACTGCGGAAGGATCATTGTCAAAACACGCCTAGCGTAAGCGACCCGTGAGCGCGTTGTATACAACATCGGAGGTGGTGCGGGTGTATAAATCGCTTGTCGCCACCCCCGCGTGTCGGAGCGGCCGGTCTTGTCGTCCCTTTTGCCCATTGGGTGGGGTGAGATGTCAGGATCAACCTCTTCGATACAAAATGAACAAACCCCCGGCGCGAATCGCGCCAAGGAATCGAAATGAAAAAAGGGACACATCTCTTGTCGCCACACCATTCGCGGTGTCAGTGCTTCAGTGATGTTGTTCTTTTATCTCAAAGTATATAGAATGACTCTCGGCAACGGATATCTCGGCTCTCGCATCGATGAAGAACGTAGCGAAATGCGATACTTGGTGTGAATTGTAGAATCCCGTGAACTATCGAGTCTTTGAACGCAAGTTACGCCCCAAGCCATTAGGCCGAGGGCACGTTTCTCTGGGTGTCACGCATCGTCGCCCCCATCTAACATCAATCCCTCGGGACTCGGTTGGACCGCGGACGGAAATTGGCCTCCCGTGCGCTCACAGCCAACGGTTGGCCTAATTCGAGCCTCGACGACATAATCGTCATGACGATCGGTGGTAATTCTGTAAAAATTCATTGAGTCGGTGTGCGTTAATCGATCGAGACCCATAAACCCTTCGACATCGCATCGCGACCAGTCGGCGGGATTACCCGTGAGTGTAAACATATCAATAAGTGGAGGAAAAGAAACTTACGAGATTCCCTAGTAGCGGCGAGCTTAAGGGAAAAGCCCGGCTTGAGAATTAGGAGAAGCGTCCTCGGTGGACGGGACCAAGTCCCTAGAAAGGGCGCGAAGAGGGTGAGAGCCCGTCGTGCCCATACCTGTCGCACCACGAGGCCTTGTCTGAGTCGAGTTGTTTGGGAATGCAGCCCTAATCGGGCGGTAAATTCTATGCAAGGCTAAATCTGGTGAGAGACCAGATGGCGAACAAGTACCGCATGAGGAAAGATGAAAATGACTTTGAAAAGAAAGTCAAAGAGTGCTTGAAATTGTTGGGAGGGAAGCGGATGGGGGCCGACGATGCGCCTCGGTCCGTTAGAAACAATGAGCCGATCCGCCGATCGACTTAGGGCGTGGACCGACGCGGTCGTGGTGACGCCCAAGCCAGCCTTTGATCGCTGTGGAGCGTCGTTGCCTCGATCGTGGGATCAACACGTCTTTGTCTCGGTGTGCCGGCACCTATGTGCTCGAGGCGTCGGCTGTGGGTTCTCCATTTGGCCCGATCTTGAAACACGGACCAAGGAGTCTGACATGTGTGCGAGTCAACGGACTAGAAAACCCATAAGGCGCAAGGAAGCTGATTGCGGGATCCCACATAGGTGCACCGCCGATTGACCTTGATCATCTGAGAAGGGTTTGAGTGAGAGCATGCCTGTCAGGACCCAAAAGATGGTGAACTATGCACATCTTGGCGAAGCTAGAGGAAACTCTTGTGGAGGCCCGCGGCGATCTTGACGATGCAAATCGTTAAATCGACTTGGGTATAGGGGCGAAAGACTAATCGAACCGTCTAGTAGGTGGTTCCTCAGAAGTTTCCCTCGGGATAGTTGGAGCCCTTAGCGAGTTCTATCGGGTAAAGCCAATGATTAGAGGCATCGGGGTGCAATGCCCTGACCTATTCTCAAACTTTAAATAGGTAGGGCGGTGCTGGTACGCTTGTTGAGCCACGCCACGAATCGAGAGCTCCAAGTGGGCCATTTTTGGTAGCGAAGCGGTAATGGGATGAACTAAAAGTCGGGTTACGATGCCCAGCGGCGCTAACCTAGAACCCACAATGGGTGTTGGTCGATTAAGACACCAAGATGGTGGTCATGGAAGTCAAAATCCGCTAAGAAGCGTGTAACAACTCACTGCCGAATCAACTAGCCCAAAATGGATGGCACTTAGCGTGCGACCTATACCGACCGCCGGGGCAAGAGCCAACCCGATGACTAGAAAGGTCGTGATCATTTGCCAAAGCCGTGGGCTTGAGCACAGGCGGGCGACCATCGGTGCGGATCTTAGTGGTAGTAGCAAATATTCAAATGAGAACTTTGAAGGTCAAGAGGGAAAGGTTCCATGTGAATGGCACTTGCACATGGCAAGTCGATCCTAAGAGGCGGGAAGCCCGTCCGATAAGCGTTCAGCCATGAGCTTCGAAAGGAATCAAGTTAAAATTCTGAGCAAGGATGATGCGGTGGCGGCAATGTTAGGAGTCCGGAGAAGTAGGCGGGAGCATCGGGAAGAATTATCTTTTTTGTTTAACGGCCGCCCACCACAGAAGCAGCTCGGTGGAGGTAGGGTCTAGCGGCGAAAAACCTTGACGTCGCGTGGTGTCCGGTGCACCCGTGACCCTTGAAAATCCAGAGAACCAAGTGCCGTCCGCGCCGATCGTACTCATAAGCGCATCAGGTCTCCAAGGTGAACGACCTACGGTCAATGGAACAATGTAGGCAAGGGAAGTCGGCAAAATGGATCCGTAACCTCGGGAAAAGGATTGGCTCAGGAAATTGAGCACGGGGTCCCGATCTGAACCGTTCAGCTCTGGGTGGACTACTAGAAGTGCTTACTGCGGCGAGAGCTAGTCACCGCATACCGGCAGGGGGCGGATGGAGCAGCTCCTTTGGAGGCCTTCCTCGGCGACGAGCGATCAACTCGAACTAAATGCAGACAAGGGAATCCGACTATTTAATTAAAACAAAGCATTGCGATGGTCTCTGCGGATGCTCACGCAATGCGATTTACGCTTGATGCTCGAATGTCAAAGTGAAGAAATTCAACCAAGCGGCGGTAAAGCGGCGGAATAACTATGACTCTCTTAAGGTAGCCAAATGCCTCGGCATCTAATTAGTGACGCGCATGAATGGATTAACGAGATTCCCATTGTCCAGGTCTACTATCCCACGAAACCATAGTCAAGGGAACGGGCTTGGCAGAATCAGTGGGGAAAGAAGACTCGGTTGAGCTTGACTTTAGTCCGACTTTGTGAAATGACTTGAGAGGTGTAGGATAAGTGGGAGCTCTCGGGCGAAATTGAAATACCACTACTTTTAACGTTATTTTACTTATTCCGTAAATTAGAGGCGGGGCACGGCCTCTCTTTTTGGACCCAAGGTCGGCTGATCCGGGCGGAAGATATTGTCAGGTGGGGAGTTTGGCTGGGGTGGCACATCTGTTAAAAGATAACGCAGTGTCCTAAGATGAGCTCAACGATAATGAAATCTAAGTGTGGAACAAAGGGTAAAAACTTCGTTTGATTACGATTTCTAATACGAATATGAACCGTGGAGGCGTGGACTCTCGATCCTTTAGACCTTGAATTTGAAGCTAGAGGTGTCGGAAAAGTTGCCACAAGGATAAGCGGCTTGTGGCGATAAGCGTTCAAAGCGACGTTGCTTTTCGATCCTTCGATGTCGGCTCTTCCTATCATTGTGAAGCAGAATTCACCAAGTGTTGCATGTCTAGTACCCAACAATGAATGAATTGCCCCTGTCCCTCCCTTTTTGCAATAAGAGCCTCCGGCACCTTTGGCCCCCGGTCGTGCGATAGCCTCGTACACTATCGGCAGCGTGTGCCATCCCGTGGTGCGGGGCCATCATGCACCACCGGCCCCTTTAATGTGTCGGAGCATTGGGCAACATCGGTACCTTGGTGCATCGGATGTGCAGAAGGGTCGAGCACCAAAGCTAATTTTGGGCCCCCGTTGGTGCAGAAGCTTCGGCACCATAAAGTGTCCCTGTTTTAGACACATGAATGTCCCCTGGTAGCACATTGACCAAGTTTTTTTAGCTCTTTAGGGGGAGGTGATTTTGAGGGGAACAAGGGTTGTCCAAGGCACTGCCCACGCCCATTTCATGCCCAGACATCGGTGCCCCCATCGTCGGTTAGGTTTACGGCGGTGCTCCAGCGGTCTATCCTGGTAGTGCTCTGGCGAGCCATCTAGACGGTCCTCCGGTGAGCCATCCTAGAATATCGAA
Source organism: Gossypium arboreum (assembly GCF_025698485.1). Lineage (NCBI taxonomy): Eukaryota > Viridiplantae > Streptophyta > Magnoliopsida > Malvales > Malvaceae > Gossypium > Gossypium arboreum. Next base: position 126,727,611 of record NC_069077.1, read on the forward strand.
AATGATGCTTCAAGTCGTCCCAATCCCTCCCTTTTTGAATCATCCAAGACCCTTTCCTTTTGGAATAAGAGCCTCCGACACCTTCGGCCCTTGGTCGTGCCAGAGCATCAGGCACCCTTGGTAACCTAGGACGTCGATAGTGCGGCAGCATCGGCACATTGTTGCTTGGACATGTTAGAGCCTTATACACCATCGAAAACCTAGGATGTCGATCGTGCGGGAGCGTCGGGCACCATCGGCACCTAGCCCCTTGGTCGTACGGGAGCCTCGGGCACCATCGGCACCTTCGTGCTTCGATCTGCGGGAGCATCGGATACCATCGGCAACCTAGGCCCTTGGTCGTGCGGGAGCCTCAGCCACCATCAGCACCTTGGTGGTTGGATGTGCGGGAGCCTCGGACACCATCGGCAATCTAGGCCATTGGTAGTGCGGGAGCCTCGGGCACCATCGGCAACCTAGGCCCCTGTTCGTGTGGGAGCCTTGGGCACCATCGGTAACCTAGGCCTTGATCGTACGAGAACCTCGGGCACCATCGGCACCTTGGTGCTTGGATATGCGGGAGCCTCAGACACCATCGGCAACTTAGGACCTTGGTCGTGCGGGAGCCTCGGGCACCATCGGTACCTTGGTGCCTTGGATGTGTGGGAGCCTCGAGCAGTATTGGTACCTTGGTGCTTGGATGTGCGGGAGGCTTGGACACCATCGGTAACCTAGGACGTTGGATGTGCGGGTGCCTCGAGCAGCAAGGGCACCACAGGGGCCTCGAGATGTGCGGGCTAAAGAAAAGTGTCCTGTTTGGACATCTGAATGTTGCACTGTAGCAGATTGATGAAGCTTTTTTAGCTCTTTAAGGGGTAGAGATCCGCTGCCCCCGACGTAACCCCCGTTCGAATCTGAGGTGGGGTGTATCCGCAGCCCCCACAGAGGTCGGATAGTCCCGCAATGACTCACCAATGGTGGTGGGTCAATCGCCGACGCTAGTGGCTGGGGTGATGATTTTCCAGCCGATCAAGCCCGTACCCATAGGAATGTTACCAACAACTCTAAGACCAGGTTCCCTATATTGGGCAAAGATCTCTTGGGGTGGCTTATGCACTGCTATGGGCTAGCGCTTGGCTTGCCTATTCTCCCCCGTCATGTTAGGGATGCCTTATGCCTCCCAAGTCGGCGACCCATCGATGCCTTGGCCTTGCCAAGGCCTTGCCTGCATTCGAAGCTGCCCGTGACCCTAGTACCAAGTTCATTTGACGGCAACGGATCACTAGGGGGCTTAAGTTGAGTTTGTAGGCTCAGTCTTGGCTCGACCAAGTCCCAATGGGATTTTGTCCCTCGTAGTTCTGGTGCCAAGCGTTTGTGGTATGCCCTCGTTTCATTGTTCCTTAGCTCCTCCCAATACATTGGTTGGGTGGGTTGTTGGCAGTGTGCGTGGGTGCTACTACTAGTACGCAATGGGCATATGAGTGGTGTTTTGGTTGTGTGTATTGGCAGGCTCCATGCTACCTGCATCGAACTTTCGAGCCACACTCCTCTTCATTGACTCCCCTTGTTATAATTGAACCCGGGGGGTGCGATCGGGATCCTGTGTTGCGTACCTAAACCAGATGGAATTATGGATGTGTTGCCGTCCCTTCTCCATCTCGTGCCCTTTGGGGTACGTGGTGGACCACAATTGAGACCTCTGTCCCGAGTGTACCGCCTTAAATCGATGTGGCCTCATCGGTGCTCTGGTGCTCGTTCGTGCTTTCAGATGCGGAAAATATTTTTGAGAGTAGGGTTTAGGCCCTTGTCTCTCAATGCCTATGCATTTGTTTACGGACACGACGATGCTTATGCTCTGTTATGGCCTCTTCGTTGCTCACGCGGCATGTTGAGAGCCATGCGATGTCGACGTCGCGGAGGAATGCTACCGTTAATCACGCCAGAGTCATATGCTTGTCTCAAAGATTAAGCCATGCATGTGTAAGTATAAATAAATTGATTTGTGAAGCTGCGAATGGCTCATTAAATTAGTTATAGTTTGTTTGATGGTATTTGCTACTCAAAAACCGTAGTAATTCTAGAGCTAATCGTGCCACAAACCCCGACGCCCCGAAAGGGATGCATTTATTAGATAAAGGTCGACGCGGGCTTTGCCCGCTGTTCGATGATTCATGATAACTCGACGGATCGTACGACCTTTGTCTTGCGTGGCGCATCATTCAAATTTTGCCCTATCAACTTTCGATGGTAAGATAGTGGCCTACTATGGTGGTGACGGGTGACGGAGAATTGGGGTTCGATTCTAGAGAGAGCACGAGAAACGGCTACCACATCCAAGGAAGGCAAGAGAAGCATAAATTACCCAATCGACACGGGAGGTAGTGACAATAAATAACAATACTGGGCTCTATGAGTGCAGTAATTGGAATAGTACAATCTAAATCCTTAACGAGGATCCATTAGAGGGCAAGTCTGGAGCCGGACTGCATGTAATTCTATCTCCAATAGCGTATATTTAAGTTATTACAGTTAAAAAGCTCGTAGTTGGACTTAGGGGTGGGTCGGCCGGTCCGCCTCATGGTGGCCTTGATGCCTTTCGTCTCTTCTCGGCCGTAATGCGCTCCCGCCTTAATTGGTTGGGTCGTTCCTCGTATTTGTTACTTTGAAGAAATTAGAGTGCTCAAAATAGGCCTACGCTTGTATACATTAGCATGGGATAACATCATAGGATTTCGATCCTATTGTGTTGGCCTTGGGATCGGAGTAATGATTAACGAGGAGACGGTCGAGGGCATTCGTATTTCATAGTCAAAGGTGAAATTCTTGGATTTATGAAAGGCGAACAACTTCAAAAGCATTTGCCAAGGATGTTTTCATTAATCAAGAACGAAAGTTGGGGGCTTGAAGACGATCGATACCGCCCTAGTCTCAACCATAAGCGATGCGAAACGAGGATCGGCGGATGTTGCTTTTAGGACTCTGCGGCACCTTATGAGAAATCAAAGTCTTTGGGTTCCGAGGGGAGTATGGTCGCAAGGCTGAAACTTAAAGGAATTGTGGAAGGGCACCACAGAGTGGAGCACTGCGGCTTAATTTGACTCAACACGGGAAACTTGCGTGTCCGGACATAGTAAGGATTAACGGTGAGAGCTCTTTCTTGATTCTATGGGTGGTGGTGCATGGTCATTCTTAGTTGGTGGAGCGATTTGTGCAGTTAATTAGTTATGAACGAGACCTCGACCGCTAACTAGCTACACGGAGGTGATCCTTCGTGGCTAGCTTCTTAGAGGACTATGTCCTTTTAGGCCACGAAAGTTTGAGGCAATAACAGTCTGCATGATGCCCTTAGATGTTCTGGGCCACGCGACGCTTAATCGATGTATTCAATGAGTCTATACCCTTGGTCGACAGGCTCGGGTAATCTTTGAAATTTTATCGTGATGGGGATAGATCATTGCAATTGTTGGTATTCAACGAGGAATTCCTAGTAAGCGCGAGTCATCAGCTCACGTTGTCTACGTCTTTGCCCTTTGTACACACCTCCCGTCGCTCCTACCGATTGAATAGTCCGGTAAAGTGTTCAGATCACGGTAATGTGGGCAGTTCGCTACCCGCTACGTCGCGATAAGTCCACTGAACCTTATCATTTAGAGGAAGGAGAAGTCGTAACAAGGTTTCCGTAGGTGAACCTGCGGAAGGATCATTGTCAAAACCTGCCTAGCAGAACGACCCGTGAACGCGTTGTATACAACATCGGAGGTGGTGCGGGTGCATCGTCGCTTGTCGCCACCCCCGCGTGTCGGAGCGGCCGGTCTTGTCATCCCTTTTGCCCATTGGGTGGGGTGAGATGTCAGGATCAACCTTTTCGATGCAAAATGAACAAACCCCCGGCGCAAATCGCGCCAAGGAATCGAAATGAAAAAAGGGACACATCTTTTGTCGCCACACCGTTCACGGTGTCAGTGCTTCAGTGATGTTGTTCTTTTATCTCAAAGTATATAGAATGACTCTCGGCAACGGATATCTCGGCCATTAGACCGAGTACTATCGAGTCTTTCAACGCAAGTTACGCCCCAAGCCATTAGACCGAGGGCACGTCTGCCTGGGTGTCACACATCGTTGCCCCCATCTAACCCCGATCCCTCGGGACTCGGTTGGACCGTGGGCAGAAATTGGCCTCCCGTGCGCTCACAGCCAATCGTTGGCCTAAATTCGAGCCTCGACGACATAATCGTCGCGACGATCGGTGGTAATGCTGTAAAAAATTTATTCGGAGTCGTGTGCGTTCGACGATCGAGACCCTTAAACCCTTTCGGCATCGCATCGCGACCCTAGGTCAAAGGGATTACCCGTGAGTGTAAGCATATCAATAAGCGAGAGGAAAAGAAACTTACCAGATTCCCTAGTAGCATGAAGCGAACAGGAAAAGCCCGACTTGAGAATTAGGAGAAGCGTCCTCGGTGCGGACCAGGCCCAAGTCCCCTAGAAAGGGGCGCCAAGAGGTGAGAGCCCGTCGTGCGGACCTGTCGCACCACGAGTCTTGTCTCTGAGTCGAGTTGTTTGGGAATGCTGCCCTAATCGGGCGGTAAATTCCGTACAAGGCTGAATACGGGCCAGAGACCGATAGCGAACAAGTACCGCGAGGGAAAGATTAAAATGACTTTGAAAAGAGAGTCAAAGAGTTCTTGAAATTGTTGGGAGGGAAGCGGATGGGGGCCGACGATGCGCCCCGGTCCGTTGTGAAACAGCGAGAGCCGGTCCGCCGATCGACTCGGGGCATGGACCGACGCAGGTCGTGGCGACGGCCCAAGCTCGGGCCTTTGATACACCTGTGGAGACGTCGTTGCCTCGATCATGGGATCCAACACGTGCCGTCTCGGCGTGCTTTGGTACCTATGTGCACCGGGCGTCGGCCAATGGGCTCCCCATTTGGCCCGTCTTGAAACACGGACCAAGGAGTCTGACATGTGTGTGCGTCAATGGACTAGAAAACCCATAAGGCGCAAGGAAGCTGATTGGCGGGATCCCTCATAGGTGCACCGCCGACCGACCTTGATTTTCTGAGAAGGGTTTGCGTGAGAGCATGCCTTTCAGGACCCGAAAGATGGTGAACTATGCCTGTGCGGTACGAAGCTAGAGGAAACTCTTGTGGAGGCCCACAGCGATACTGACGTGCAAATCGTTCGTCTGACTTGGGTATAGGGGCGAAAGACTAATCGAACCGTCTAGTAGCTGGTTCCCTCTGAAGTTTCCCTCAGGATAGTTGGAGCCCTTAGCGAGTTCTATCGGGTAAAGCCAATGATTAGAGGCATCGGGGGTGCAATGCCCCTGACCTATTCTCAAACTTTAAATAGGTAGGATGGTGCGGCTGCTTCGTTGAGCCACGCCACGAAATCGAGAGCTCCAAGTGGGCCATTTTTGGTAAGCAGAACTGGCAATGCGGGATGAACTAAAAGTCGGGTTACGATGCCCAACTGTGCGCTAACCTAGAACCCACAATGGGTGTTGGTCGATTAAGACACCAAGATGGTGGTCATGGAAGTCAAAATCCGCTAAGAACTGTGTAACAACTCACCTGCCGAATCAACTAGCCCCGAAAATGGATGGCGCTTAAGCGTGTGACCTATACCCGGCCGTCGGGGCAAAAGCCAGGCCCCGATGAGTAGAAAGGTGCGGCGGTCGCTGCAAAGCCCGTGGCGCGAGCCTTGGCGGAGCGGCCGTCGGTGCGGATCTTGGTGGTAGTAGCAAATATTCAAATGAGAACTTTGAAGGCAAGAGGGAAAGGTTCCATGTGAATGGCACTTGCACATGGCTTAGTCGATCCTAAGAGACGGGGAAGCCCGTCCGATAGCACGTTCAGTATGAGCTTGAAGGGAATCAAGTTAAAATTCGAAGCGGATGATGCTACCGACGGCAATGTTAGGGAGTCGGAGAAGTAGGCGGGAGCATCGGGAAGAATTATCTTTTTGTTTAACGGCTGCCCACCTAGAAGCAGCTCGGTAGGAGGTAGGGTCTAGCGGCGAAAAACCTTACCGACGTCACGTGGTGTCCAAAGGCACCCCGTGCCCTTGAAAATCCAAAGAACAAAGTGCCGTCCGCTACCGATCGTACTCATAACCGCATCAGTCTCCAAGGTGAACGACCCGGTCAATGGAACAATGTAGGCAAGTGAAGTCGGCAAAATGGATCCGTAACCTTGGGAAAAGGATTGGCTCGAGGGCTAGGCACGGGGTCCCGATCTGAACCGTTAGCTCTGGGTGCACTACTAGAGCCTTCACGGGAGAGCTGATCGCGCGCACCGACCGAGGGACGGACCGAGCAGTTCCTTTGGAGGCCTTCCTCATGCGACAGCGATCAACTTCGTAACTAGTATGAGACAAGGGAATCACGATTTAATTAAAACAAAGCATTGCGATGGTCTCTGCGGATGCTCACGCAATGCGATTTCTGCCCAGTGCTCTGAATGTCAAAGTGAAGAAATTCAACCAAGTGCGGGTAAACAGCGGGAATAACTATGACTCTCTTAAGGTAGCCAACTGCCTCGTCATCTAATTAGTGACGCGCATGAATGGATTAATGAGATTCCTATTGTCTAGGTCTACTATCCCGCGAAACCATAGCCAAGGGAACGGGCTTGGTAGAATCAGTGGGGAAAGAAGACTCGGTTGAGCTTGACTCTAGTCCGACTTTGTGAAATGACTTGAGAGGTGTAGGATAAGTGGGAGCTCTCGGGCGAAATTGAAATACCACTACTTTTAACGTTATTTTACTTATTCCGTAAATTAGAGGCGGGGCACGGCCTCTCTTTTTAGACCCAAGGTTGGCTTCGGTCGGCTGATCCGGGCGGAAGATATTGTCAGGTGGGGAGTTTGGCTAGGGTGGCACATCTGTTAAAAGATAACGCAGGTGTCCTAAGATGAGCTCAACAATAACAGAAATCTCGTGTGGAACAAAAGGGTAAAAGCTCGTTTGATTCTGATTTCTAGTACGAATATGAACCGTGGAAGCGTGGACTATCGATCCTTTAGACCTTCAGAATTTGAAGCTAGAGGTGTCAGAAAAGTTGCCACAAGGATAACTGGCTTGTGGCAGCCAAGCGTTCATAGCGACGTTGCTTTTCGATCCTTCGATGTCGGCTCTTCCTATCATTGTGAAGCAGAATTCACCAAGTGTTGCATGTCTAGTACCCAACAATGAATGAATCATCCCTGTCCCTCCCTTTTTGCAATAAGAGCCTCCGGCACCTTTGGCCCCCGGTCGTGCGATAGCCTCGTACACTATCGGCAGCGTGTGCCATCCCGTGGTGCGGGGCCATCGTGCACCATCGGCCCCTTTAATGTGTCGGAGCATTGGGCAACATCGGTACCTTGGTGCATCGGATGTGCAGAAGGGTCGAGCACCAAAGCTAATTTTGGGCCCCCGTTGGTGCAGAAGCTTCGGCACCATAAAGTGTCCCTGTTTTAGACACATGAATGTCCCCTGGTAGCACATTGACCAAGTTTTTTTAGCTCTTTAGGGGGGAGGTGATTTTGAGGGGAATAGGGGTTGTCCAAGGCACTGCCCACGCCCATTTCATGCCCAGACATCGGTGCCCCCATCGTCGGTTAGGTTTACGACGGTGCTCCAGCGGTCTATCCCGGTAGTGCTCTGGCGAGCCATCTAGACGGTACTCCGGTGAGCCATCCTAGAATATCAAAAATGATGCTTCAAGTCGTCCCAATCCCTCCCTTTTTGAATCATCCAAGACCCTTTCCTTTTGGAATAAGAGCCTCCGACACCTTCGGCCCTTGGTCGTGCCAGAGCATCAGGCACCCTTGGTAACCTAGGACGTCGATAGTGCGGTAGCATCGGCACATTGTTGCTTGGACATGTTAGAGCCTTATACACCATCGGAAACCTAGGATGTCGATCGTGCGGGAGCGTCGGGCACCATCAGCACCTAGCCCCTTGGTCGTACGGGAGCCTCGGGCACCATCGGTACCTTCGTGCTTCGATCTGCGGGAGCATCAGATACCATCGGCAACCTAGGCCCTTGGTCGTGCGGGAGCCTCAGCCACCATCAGCACCTTCGTGGTTAGATGTGCGGGAGCCTCGGACACCATCGGCAATCTAGGCCATTGGTAGTGCGGGAGCCTCGGGCACCATCGGCAACCTAGGCCCCTGTTCGTGTGGGAGCCTTGGGCACCATCGGTAACCTAGGCCTTGATCGTACGAGAACCTCGGGCACCATCGGCACCTTGGTGCTTGGATATGCGGGAGCCTCGGACACCATCGGCAACTTAGGAACTTGGTCGTGCGGGAGCCTCGGGCACCATCGGTACCTTGGTGCCTTGGATGTGTGGGAGCCTCGAGCAGCATTGGTACCTTGGTGCTTGGATGTGCGGGAGGCTTGGACACCATCGGTAACCTAGGACGTTGGATGTGCGGGTGCCTCGAGCAGCAAGGGCACCCTGGGGCCTCAGATGTGCGGGCTAAAGAAAAGTGTCCCTGTTTCAGACATACGAATGTTGCCTGGTAGCAGATTGATGAAGTTTTTTTAGCTCTTTAAGGGGTAGAGATCCGCTGCCCCCGACGTAACCCCCGTTCGAATCTGAGGTGGGGTGTATCCGCAGCCCGCTTAGAGGTCGGATAGTCCCGCAATGACTCACCAATGGCGGTGGGTCGATCGTCGACGCTAGTGGCTGGGGTGATGATTTTTCAGCCGATCAAGCCCGTACCCATAGGAATGTTACCAACAACTCTAAGACCAGGTTCCCTATATTGGGCAAAGATCTCTTGGGGTGGCTTATGCACTGCTATGGGCTAGCGCTTGGCTTGCCTATTCTCCCCCGTCATGTTAGGGATGCCTTATGCCTCCCAAGTCGGCGACCCATCGGTGCCTTGGCCTTGCCAAGGCCTTGCCTGCATTCGAAGCTGCCCGTGACCACAGTACCAAGTCCATTTGACGGCAACGGATCACTAGGGGGCTTAAGTTGAGTTTGTAGGCTCAGTCTTGGCTCGACCAAGTCCCAATGGGATTTTGTCCCTCGTAGTTCTGGTGCCAAGCGTTTGTGGTGTGCCCTCGTTTCATTGTTCCTTCCGCTCCCCTCCCAATACATTGGTTGGGTGGGTTGTTGGCCGGTGTGCGTGGGTGCTACTACTAGTACGCAATGGGCATATGAGTGGTGTTTTGGTTGTGTGTATTGGCAGGCTCCATGCTACCGTGATGAACTTTCGAACCACACTCCTCTTCATTGACTCCCCTTGTTATAATTGAACCCAGGGGGTACGATCGGGATCCTGTGTTGCGTACCTAAACCAGATGGAATTATGGATGTGTTGCCGTCCCTTCTCCATCTCGTGCCCTTTGGGGTACGTGGTGGACCACAATTGAGACCTCTGTCCCGAGTGTGCCGCCTTAAATCGATGTGGCCTCATCGGTGCTCTGGTGCTCGTTCGTGCTTTCAGATGCGAAAAATATTTTTGAGAGTAGGGTTTAGGCCCTTGTCTCTCAATGCCTATGCATTTTGTTTCTGGACACGGACGATGCTTATGCTCTGTTATGGCCTCTTCGTTGCTCACGCGGCATGTTGAGAGCCATGCAGTGTCGACGTCGTGGAGGAATGCTACCTGGTTAATCCTGCCAGTAGTCATATGCTTGTCTCAAAGATTAAGCCATGCATGTGTAAGTATAAATAAATTCAGACTGTGAAACTGCGAATGGCTCATTAAATTAGTTATAGTTTGTTTGATGGTATTTGCTACTCAAAAAACCGTAGTAATTAGAGTGCTCAAAATAGGCCTACGCTTGTATACATTAGCATGGGATAACATCATAGGATTTCGATCCTATTGTGTTGGCCGGGATCGGAGTAATGATTAACGAGGGACGATCGGGGGCATTAAGTATTTCATAGTCAAAGGTGAAATTCTTGGATTTATGAAAGGCGAACAACTTCAAAAGCATTTGCCAAGGATGTTTTCATTAATCAAGAACGAAAGTTGGGGCTTGAAGACGATCGATACCGCCCTAGTCTCAACCATAAGCGATGCCGAGCGGGGATCGGCGGATGTTGCTTTTAGGACTCTGCGGCACCTTATGAGAAATCAAAGTCTTTGGGTTAGGGGAGTATGGTCATAAAATTTGAAACTTAAAGGAATTGTGGAAGGGCACCACAGGAGTGGAGCCTGCGACAATTGACTCAACACGGGAAACTTGCGAGGTCCGGACATAGTAAGGATTAATGATCGAGAGCTCTTTCTTGATTCTATGGGTGGTGGTGCATGGTCATTCTTAGTCGGTGGAGCGATTTGTGCAGTTAATTCTGTAATCTAGCGAGACCTCGACCGCTAACTAGCTACGGAGGTGATCCTTCGTGGCTAGCTTCTTAGAGGGACTATGTCCTTTTAGGCCACGAAAGTTTGAGGCAATAACAGGTCTGTGATGCCCTTAGATGTTCTGGGCCACACGCACGCTACACTGATGTATTCAATGAGTCTATACCCTTGGTCGACAGGCTCGGGTAATCTTTGAAATTTTATCGTGATGGGGATAGATCATTGCAATTGTTGGTATTCAACGAGGAATTCCTAGTAAGCGAGTCATCATTTCGCGTTGTCTCGTCTCGCCCTTTGTACACACCTCCCGTCGCTCCTACCGATTGAATAGTCCGGTGAAGTGTTGAGATCGCGGCAATGTGGGCGATTCAGCTACCATGACGTCGCGATAAGTCCTTGAACCTTATCATTTAGAGGAAGGAGAAGTCGTAATAAGGTTTCCGTGAGGTGAACTGCGGAAGGATCATTGTCAAAACACGCCAGCGTAACTACCCGTGAACGCGTTGTATACAACATCGGAGGTGGTACAGGTGCATAAATTGTCGCCGCCACCCGCGTGTCGAAGCGGCGGTCTTGTCGTCCCTTTTGCCCATTGGGTGGGGTGAGATGTCGGGATCAACCTCTTCGATGCAAAATGAACAAACCCCCGGCGCAAATCGCGCCAAGGAATCGAAATGAAAAAAGGAACACATCTCTTATCGCCACACCGTTCGCGGTGTCAGTGCTTCAGTGATGTTGTTCTTTTATCTCAAAGTATATAGAATGACTCTCGGCAACGGATATCTCGGCCATTAGACCGAGTACTATCGAGTCTTTCAACGCAAGTTACGCCCCAAGCCATTAGACCGAGGGCACGTCTGCCTGGGTGTTACACATCGTCGCCCCCATCTAACCCCGATCCCTCGGGACTCGGTTGGACCGTATGAAATTGGCCTCCGTGCGCGCCTGACCCGATGGTTGGCCTAAATTGAGCCTCGGCGACATAATCGTCATGACGATCGATGGTAATCTTGTAAAAATTTATTGGTCGAGTCGTCGTGTTCGTCGATCGAGACCCTTAAACCTTTCGGCATCGCGATCGCGTTCCCTAGGTCAAAGGGATTACCCACCGAGTGTAAGCATATCAATAAGCAGAGGAAAAGAAACTTACCAGATTCCCCTAGTAGCACGGCGAGCGAACCGAAAAGCCCGACTTGAGAATTAGGAGAAGCGTCCTCGGCGGACCGGGCCCAAGTCCCCTAGAAAGGGCGCCAAGAGGGTGAGAGCCCGTCGTGCCGGACCTGTCGCACCACGAGTAATTGTCTCTGAGTCGAGTTGTTTGGGAATCTGACCCTAATCGGGCGGTAAATTCCGTACAAAGGCTAAATACGGGCGAGAGACCGATAGCGAACAAGTACCGCGAGGGAAAGATGAAAATGACTTTGAAAAGAGAGTCAAAGAGTTCTTGAAATTGTTGGGAGGGAAGCGGATGGGGGCCGACGATGTGCCCCGGTCCGTTGTGAAACAGCGAGAGCCGGTCCGCCGATCGACTCGGGGCATGGACCGACGCGGGTCGTGGCGACGGCCCAAGCTCGGGCCTTTGATACGCCTGTGGAGACGTCGTTGCCTCGATCGTGGGATCCAACACGTGCCGTCTCGGCGTGCTTCGGCACCTATGTGCACCGGGCGTCGGCCAATGGGCTCCCCATTTGGCCCGTCTTGAAACACGGACCAAGGAGTCTGACATGTGTGTGAGTCAATGGACTAGAAAAGCCATAAGGCGCAAGGAAGCTGATTGGCGGGATCCCTCATAGGTGCACCGCCGACCGACCTTGATTTTCTGAGAAGGGTTTGAGTGAGAGCATGCCTTTCAGGACCCGAAAGATGGTGAACTATGCCTGTGCGGTACGAAGCTAGAGGAAACTCTTGTGGAGGCCCGCAGCGATACTGATGTGCAAATCGTTCGTCTGACTTGGGTATAGGGGCGAAAGACTAATCGAACCGTCTAGTAGCTGGTTCCCTCTGAAGTTTCCCTCAGGATAGTTGGAGCCCTTAGCGAGTTCTATCGGGTAAAGCCAATGATTAAAGGCATCGGGGGTGCAATGCCCCTGACCTATTCTCAAACTTTAAATAAGTAGGATGGTGCGGCTGCTTCGTTGAGCCACGCCACGAAATCGAGAGCTCCAAGTGGGCCATTTTTGGTAAGCAGAACTGGCAATGTGGGATGAACTAAAAGTTGGGTTACGATGCCCAACTGTGCGCTAACCTAGAACCCACAAAGGGTGTTGGTCGATTAAGACTCCAAGACGGTGGTCATGGAAGTCAAAATCTGCTAAGAACTGTGTAACAACTCACCTGCCGAATCAACTAGCCCCAAAAATGGATGGCGCTTAAGCGTGCGGCCTATACCCGACCGTCGGGGTAAGAGCCAGGCCCCGATGAGTAGAAAGGTGCGGCGGACGCCAAAGCCGTGGCCGCGACACGGGCGAGCGGCCGTCGGTCTGAGATCTTAGTGGTAGTAGCAAATATTCAAATGAGAACTTTGAAGGTCGAAGGGGAAAGGTTCCATGTAAATGGCACTTGCACATGGCTTAGTCGATCCTAAGAGACGGGAAGCCGTCCGATAAGCGCGTTCGGCATTGAGCTTCAAAGGAATCAAGTTAAAATTCTTGGACCGGGATGATCTGGTGACAGCAATGTCGAGAGTCAGGAGAAGTAGGCGGGGCCTCGGGAAGAATTATCTTTTACATTAACGGCCGCCCACCACAGAAACAGCTCGGTAGGAGGTAGGTCTAGTCTTAGAAAAAACCTTTGACGTCGCGTGGTGTCGGTGCACCCGTGCCCTTGAAAATCGAGAGAACCAAGTGCCGTCTCATGCCGATCGTACTCATAACCGCATCGGTCTCCAAGATGAGCGACCTACGGTCAATGGAACAATGTAGGCAAGTGAAGTCGGCAAAATGGATCCATAACCTTGGGAAAAGGATTGGCTCGAGGGCTAGGCACGGGTCCCGCCCTGAACCGTTAGCTACGGTGCACTACTAGAGTCGCTTCATGGAGAGCCGGTCGCCAGCGCATCGATCGAGGGATTTGGATGGGAACGGCTCCTTTGGAGGCCTTCCTCGAGGCGACAGCGATCAACTCAAAACTAAATGCAGACAAGGGAATCTGTTGTTTAATTAAAACAAAGCATTGCGATGGTCTCTGCGGATGCTCACGCAATGCGATTTACCCGATGCTCGAATGTCAAAGTGAAGAAATTCAACCAAGTGCGGGTAAGCAATGAGAATAACTATGACTCTCTTAAGGTAGCCAAGCGCCTCGTCATCTAATTAGTGACGCATGAATGGATTAATGAGATTCCCATTGTCTAGGTCTACTATCCCGCGAAACCATAGCCAAGGGAACGGGCTTGGTAGAATCAGTGGGGAAAGAAGACTCGGTTGAGCTTGACTCTAGTCCGACTTTGTGAAATGACTTGAGAGGTGTAGGATAAGTGGGAGCTCTCGGCTAAATTGAAATACCACTACTTTTAACGTTATTTTACTTATTCCAGAATTAGAGCGCGGGCACGACCTCTCTTTTGGACCCAAGGTTGGCTTGATCGGTGATCCCAAGGAAGATATTGTCGTGGAGAGTTTGGTGGGGTGGCACATCTATTAAAAGATACTTGGGTGTCCTAAGATGAGCTCATCGATAATGTAAATCTCATGTGGAACAAAAGGGTAAAAGCTCGTTTGATTACGATTTCCGATGCGAATATGAACCGTGGAAGCGTGGACTATCGATCCTTTAGACCTTCGGAATTTGAAGCTAGAGGTGTCAGAAAAGTTACCACAAGGATAACTGGCTTGTGGCAGCTAAGAGTTCATAGCGACGTTGCTTTTCGATCCTTCGATGTCGGCTCTTCCTATCATTGTGGAGCAGAATTCACCAAGTGTTGCATGTCCAGTACCCAACAATGAATGAATTGTCCCTGTCCCTCCCTTTTTGCAATAAGAGCCTCCGGCACCTTTGGCCCCCGGTCGTGCGATAGCCTCGTACACTATCGGCATTGTGTGCCATCCCGTGGTGCTGGGCCATCGTGCACCACCGGCCCCTTTAATGTGTCGGAGCATCGGGCAGCATCGGTACCTTGGTGCATCGGATGTGCAGAAGGGTCGAGCACCAAAGCTAATTTTGGGCCCCCGTTGGTGCAGAAGCTTCGGCACCATAAAGTGTCCCTGTTTTAGACACATGAATGTCCCCTGGTAGCACATTGACCAAGTTTTTTTAGCTCTTTAGGGGGGAGGTGATTTTGTGGGGAACAGGGGTTGTCCAAGGCACTGCCCACGCCCATTTCATGCCCAGACATCGGTGCCCCCATCGTCGGTTAGGTTTACGGCGGTGCTCCAGCGGTCTATCCCGGTAGTGCTCTGGCGAGCCATCTAGACGGCCCTATGGACCTGAGGCTTTGTTTTAGGTATGAGGTTTGTTGGGCTAGAAATGAAGCTGCTAAAACGATTATCAAGGGTGCTTGGCAGCGTGGGAATCAAGATATTATGGAGAAGATTACGAATGTTGGCAAAGAGCTTAGAAGGTGGCAGTATAAGAAGTTAAAACAACTGCGGAATCAAATTGGTTCTCTGCAGACGGATATTAATAGAATTATTGATGGCCAGGGGAGCAATAACGAGGGCAAGAAGCTTAAAAACATTCGGTTAAAATTTGGGTAATTCTTTGGATCTTGAGGAAAAATTCTGGGCTCAAAGGTCGAGGGTTATGTGGTTAAAGGAAGGGGACAGGAATACTCGGTTTTTTCATGTCAGGGCTACTAACAGGAGGAAAAAAAACAATATTGCTAGACTTAAAGACACCAACGGCAGTTGGAGGGATAATAATGTGGACATTTGTAAAGCTATCAGGGAGTATTTTCAACTCTTGTTTAAGTCAAATTTCAATTCTAACAGTGAGCTTAATCTGGACTATGTAGAGAAATGTATTTCAGGGACGGTAAATGACCGGTTGTTACAGGATTTTACAGAGAGTGAAATCATGAAGGCCTTTAGTCAAATGGATCCTAGGAAAGCTCCCGGAATTGATGGTTTGTCAGGGCATTTCTTCAAAGAAAATTGGGACGTCGTTGGAGCGGATGTTATTAATCTTTGCCTGGATATTCTTAGGGGTGTTAAAGATGTGGATTGCTTAAATGATACTATTATTGTTTTAATCCCTAAGGTTAAAGATCCTGTGGATATGACTAATTTTAGGCCCATCAGCCTATGTAGGGTGATTTACAAAATTATTGAAAGTGCTTGCCAATCGGTTGAAGGAAGCGCTTAGTTATGCATCGGCCAAAATCAAAGTGCCTTTGTTAGGGAGGATGATTCACGATAACATTTTGATTGCTCACGAGCTTGTCCATTATCTTCAGAGTACGAAGAATGGTCCTAATAAAGGGTTTGTGGTCAAGCTTGACATGAGCAAGGCTTATGACCGGGTGGAGTGGAACTTTATCGAAGAAGTGATGAAGAAAATGGGCTACGCGAACGATTGGGTGTCGAAGATTATGAGATGCTTTAGATCAGTTCGTTATGTTGTCAAGTGCAATGCTATCCTCTCTGATACAATTATGCCGGAGCGTGGCCTGAGACAAGGGGACCCTCTTTCTCCTTATCTTTTTTTATTTTGCATGGAAGCTTTTTCTAGATTGTTATTTCGTGCTCAGTATAATAATATGCTTAAGGAATTAGAGCTAGTAGAAATGGGCCCGTATTAATCAATTGCTTTTTTCTTGATGACGCTCTTCTCTTTGTTAAGTAATAAAAAAGAGATGTTGAGGAGCTTGTGAGTATTATAGCTCATTTAGTAGGGCTTGGGCCAAGAGATTAATAAGGATAAATCCATGATTTTGTTTAGCCCTAAAACCCCTAGGGATAGTAGACTTTCGGTTAGC
This sequence comes from Gossypium arboreum, assembly GCF_025698485.1. Classification (NCBI taxonomy): domain Eukaryota; kingdom Viridiplantae; phylum Streptophyta; class Magnoliopsida; order Malvales; family Malvaceae; genus Gossypium; species Gossypium arboreum. Next base: position 126,743,821 of record NC_069077.1, read on the forward strand.
TCCTTGCTTGGCATGCGATTTGTCGAAAAGCTTGATAGTTATCTTAGACTTCCACTTCTGTTGGTAGGAAGAAATCTTTAGCTTTCAACGACATTATTAATAGGTGTACTTGCGGGGTTAAAAGTGGTCAAAACACTTGCTTTCTTACGGTGGGAAAGAGGTCTTTATCAAGGCGATTATCCAGGCCATTCCGTCCTATGCATTTTCGGTGTTCTTGGCTCCAAAGGGCACTATAGAGGAACTCCATTCACAAATGGGAAGGATGTGGTGGACAAACAACGACAAGATGCTTGGGGTTGGGCAATGATGGCGTGGCGGAAAATGTGTCATCCGAAGGGTATGGGTGGAATGGGCTTTGAAACCTATATCTCTTTAACTTTGGCTCTTTTGGAGAGACAGGTTTGGGCTTATGTCTCAACAGGACACTCTATGTTTTAAAGTCCTATGTATGAAGTACTTTCACGAAGGGGCGATTGATTATAAGCGGTGCGACAAGCCTTCATTCACTGGGCAAGCATTGCCAAAGGCGATAGAATCTTAAGGATGGTTTTATTTGGCAAGTGGGAGATGGCAATGGGATTGATCTTAGACGTGCGCATTGGGGGCTGAATGGTATCTTTGGAGAGTCGGTTTGTCGGTCTCCTCTCAATGATAATGAAAGAAAAGTCAAAGACCTGTGGGACCAAGATAACAGACGTTGGAAAAGGGAAAGGGTGAAAGAGATTTATGGGGATTATTTGGGGGAGTGCATATGCAATTTGCCCATTCCTCCTAATAACATTAAAGACACCCGGACGTGGCTCCAAAATCCGCATGGTATTTACACGTCCAAGTCGGCTTATTCTTGGCTGATTCTTAAGGAAGTCGGATTCGGCCCTCATGATTTTTCTGGCGCGCCTTATGGAAGCGGATGCTCCAGAAGATCAAAATCTTTAGGCGGAGGATTGGTCACAACATTCTCCCACGTTCGACAACATTGCTCGCATCCGTCGTGGTTTCCAAAACATTTGTCCGAGATGCAAAGATGAGGAGAAAGCAGCTGATTCATGCCATGAAAGGCGTAAAAGGCTCGTGATATTTTGGTCTGCTGGTGGGTTAAACAATAGGCGCTAAGCGGGAATATACCAAGCGCATCGATTGGTTGGAGGATGTTTTTCGTGTCTTTGGATAAGAAAGTCGGCTGCTGATTTCTTAACTACCTTTGGAGCAATTTGGAATGATAGAAATAATATGCTTTTCAAAGGGAAAATGGATGCGGCGGTGACGATGCAGGAAAAGGCGACCATGTTAAGCAAGGACTTTCGCATTTATAATATGGCGAGCCGTTATTATTCCTCCGACTCGGCGATTAAAGATTGGAGAAAACCCTCCTCTGGCTACATCAAAGTGAGCGTGGATCTTCTTTGTTATTAATGGGAGCGATGGTGTGGGCGCTATCACGAGGGACCAAGATGAAGCCGTTATTGGGGATGCTATAAGTTCGTTGATAAAGCTATGGATGTGAATTAGGCGAGTTGGGCGCTTAAAGAAGGCTTAAACTTTGGCTAGATTAAAATCGCTCGACTTATTGTGGAATCGACGGTCTTGGGCTCGTCAATTCGGTCAACAAGAGGAATAAAGATATTCTTGTTTTTGGATGACATATTAAGCATACTTGTAGTGCTTTTAATTTTTTGATTACGTCCATGTTAATTGGATTAGTCGTACTAGCAATAATCTTTTGCGATTTACTTTGTCACTTAGCCGTTAGGAACAAAGTTGATTTGTATTTTGATATGGATTATCGAGCGGATATCCATGGTTTGATTATTAAAGATGCAATAAGATGAGGTTGACCTTTGGTGGTTTTCTTTCAAAAAAAGAATGTCCCTGGTAGCACATTGACCAAGTTTTTTAGCTCTTTAGGGGAGGTGATATTGAGGCGACGGGGGTTGTCAAAGGCCTTACGCCCATTTCATGCCCGGACATGGTGCCCCCATTGTCGGTTAGGTTTCTGGCGGTGCTCGTGGTCTATCCGGTAGTGCTCTGCGGCAAGCCATCCGGCGATTACTCGGTGAGCCATCCTAGAATATCGAAAACGATGCTACAAGTCGTCCCAATCCCTCCCTTTTTGAATCATCCAAGTCCTTCCCCTTTTGGAATAAGAGCCTCCGACACCTTCGGCCCTTGGTCGTGCCAGAGCATCAGGCACCCTTGGTAACCTAGGACGTCGATAGTGCGGGAGCATCGGCACATTGTTGCTTGGACATGTTGGAGCCTTATACACCATCGGAAACCCAAGATGTCGATCGTGCGGGAGCGTCGGGCACCATCAGCACCTAGCCCCTTGGTCGTACGGGAGCCTCGGGCACCATCGGCACCTTCATGCTTCGATCTGCGGGAGCATCGGATACCATCGGCAACCTAGGCCCTTGGTCGTGCGGGAGCCTCGGGCACCATCGGCAACCTAGGCCCCTGGTCGTGCGGGAGCCTCGGGCACCATCGGCAACCTAGGACCCTGGTCGTGCGGGAGCCTCGGGCACCATCGGCAACCTAGGCCTCTGGTCGTACGGGAGCCTCGGGCACCATCGGCAACCTACACCCCTGGTCGTGCGAAAGCCTCGGGCACCATCGACAACCTAGGCCCTTGGTCGTGAGGGAGCCTCGGCCACCATCGGCACCTAGGCCCTTGGTCTTAAGGGAGCCTCGGACACCATCGGCAACCTGAGCCCTTGGTCGTGCGGGAGCTTCGGGCATCATCGGCAACCTAGGCCCCTGGTCGCGCAGAAGCCTCGGGCTCCATCGGTAGCCTAGGTCCCTGGTCGTGCGGGAGCCTCGGGCACCATTGACAACCTAGGCCCTTGGTCGTGTGAGAGCCTCAGGCACCATCGGCACCTTGGTACTTGGATGTGTGGGAGCCCGGGCACCATCGGTAACCTAGGCCCTCGGTTGTACGGGAGCCTCGGGCACCATCGGCAACCTAGGCCCCTGGTCGTGCGGGAGCCTCGGCCACCATCGGCAACCTAGGCCCCTGGTCGTGCGGGAGCCTCGGGCAC
>NC_069077.1:126746955-126754455 GCF_025698485.1 Gossypium arboreum
ATAGAGAAAATACGAATACCCGATAATTCTTCAAAGAAAGAAAGTCCAAAAGAAAACATCATTTAATCCCATCGAATCAAATATAACAAGAACAATATATCTTCCCATACATATATATCGATGAAGCATCAAGTAGAAGAAACGAAACATAATATCTTACGATTCTCTCATCAATTTTATCGGACAAAATGAAATAGAATACAGATGAAATAGAGCAATATAAATTATAAACCATCAGGACTACCAATGCTTTCATCCAACACCGAATTAGAAGACATTCCCATATAACAAGAATTTTTTCAAGATCAATAGCCATAGAAATATTTCGAGAATAGGTAAACACATAGAACATCTCAAAAGAGACGCTAAATCTGTCCGGTCATAACTGCACACTCAGATAGTCCACATTTCAAATATCATTTCCCACTAGTTACGCCATTACAAATTTCATATTAAACCATTCACTAAAGAAGGTCGATTACGAATAAATTTTGATTTACATTTTTCTCGACCTTGCACCGAGTAATTCGATTTACCAAAGAGAATTTCCTCTCTAACTCGACAAAGGCATAATTCCAATAATCTTTATATCAATCCGATACTTTCATCGACTCGACTTTACTTATCAGCTCATTTTAAATCTCGATCATACTTATAATTATTCTATCACCGAACTCTTTGGGTTCTCAACCGAAACTTATTCAATACAAATCTCATGAAATTCCATTATAAGTACCACTTGGTGAGGGGAGGGTTGTAGGACCTCGACTCGACTTTCTTATACATACACATATGACACAACTTCCATCATCATAGCAACATCATCAAAATCATGTCATTCATTCGTGCAATGCAACATTCATGTTGGCTTACACAAATTTTCCTATTGTCCCATTTAGACAATATACTTATGCATACATTCTATGTTTTCTAGATAGCTTTACTTATCCATTCATTTAATTAAATTAAGTCATGCTCATGACATCATATAAGACCAAACAAACATAGATATTTGCATCACAATCACAACTTTCATTTCGTGCATCATCATGTACATATCATTACAATCATATAATTCAGGTCCAACAATTTAACATAGATAAGTTCATTTCATTATAATCCTTTATCTCGTAAAAATTATATATCATTAGCATTCATCAACATTCACGTCCAAATCAAGACAAGGACATTTTCATTCAGATCATAATATTATGACTTTTATTCATACCTCCACTACTTTCTATTTATTACATTCATCTTATCAAGTAAGCCATATACACTACATCATATGAGCATGAAGCTAATATGGATATTTATCACATATGTATCATAAACTTTTATTCATACTTTTCGAACCGAGACTTATCATAATCATAATTTTACCCAAATACCTTCATATAACATTGAACATGGTCGGCAAGACTTGGTTGGAGAGTACCTTGTCTAAATAAGACGGTACTTATACTGGCGTCGGAAGGCATCACACTATCACGCATCGCTGGCATGTATAGCTAAACTTTTACACATGCTAAGTTAGTCCGAGAACCGACTAAACCTGCTCGATACCACCAAATGTAACGCCTGCACCGATACCATCACGGAGTCAAACACGAGGTGTTAACAGACTTAATTCATTACTTAAACAAATTTCAAACAATTTATTTTAAAATTTCTAGTTAAACTAGCAATCGTCACAGCCGCTTAAAATTCATATCTCGAGTAACAAAACTCGAAATTCAATTTCGTCAATTTTCCTTGAAAATAGACTCATTTATCTATTTACTAATTTTTTATAGAATTTTTTTCGAGCCAATTAGTACAGTTTATTAGTTAAAGTCTCCCCTGTTTTAGGGTTCGACTGCTCTGACCTCTGTGTATTGCGAATTAGATATCTCTCTGTATAGAATTTCAATGACTATGAAGTTTGTTTCACTTAAAACTAGACTCAATAAGGAATCTGTACATATAAAGAATAACTTCTAATTATATTTGTACAATTTCTGATAAATTTTTAAAGTCAGAATAGGGGATCCAGAAATCACTCTGGCCCTGTTTCACAAAAATTCAAATATCTCATAAAATATAACTCATATACCTGTTTTGTTCAATCCATATGAAAATAGACTCATAATTATTCAATTCCATATTTTATCAATCATCTAATTGTATCTCTACTATTTTTAATGATTTTTCAAACTCACATCATTGTTGTTGTTCGAATCTATTTTATGGTAAATTTTACCTATTTCATGGTTTCCATGGATTAGCTAGCAATTTAGCATACATAACATTAAATCGATCATGATTAGCCATTCCAATGGCTAATCATTACCAAGCATTTCCATACCACTCAATAACCATATCATAAGACCATATATACAAAATGATTATAATGCTATACATGCCATACTAAAAATATACAAGCCATTATGCCAAGATGGTATACTTGATAGTGTGAGCATGCCTCCTAATCGTCCCGATTTCCGAGCTGGCTTGTCAACACTACAAGGAATGAAAAGGAGGGAGTAAGCATAAATTCTTAGTAAGCTCACATGCAAACAACAAGTAGCACAACTATATACGCAAACATAAAACATCATTTGCATAATCATCACCGAGACATTCATATCACATTTTCATTTATCATCTTACCATATTGTTGTTATATCGAGTTTTCAACCCGAGGGTTAAGTACATACTTGTTCAAAGTATTCATTTCACAACACTTACCAATACATCCCTTTCATCTCGAGTATTCCTCCATTTGAGTAGAATTTTACCCGTTGAACACATCAGAATATAATTCGGATACATGGAAAGTTTGCACATAAGTGCCACATATGTAGCCAAGCTACCATGTAACCCGCCCATAAGTGAACTCGGACTCAACTCAATGAGCTCGGGCGTTTGCATCCATAAGTGAACTCGGACTCAACTCAACGAGCTCGGATGCCTAGTTACATCTCTCGAACTTGGACTCAACTCAACGAGTTCGGACATTCGCATCCATAAGTGAACTCGGACTCAACTCAACGAGTTCGGATGCCCAAATATCCTAGTGACATGTCACTTGTATCCTAATCCATTCCTAAGGTTCAACGGGACCTTTTTCCCAATCATGTGTCTCAACCATCTTCTACGGAATGCTAATTCTCGATACTCTAGTAGTATTTCACATTTTCCAAGTATATCACATAATTTGACATATTAACAAACAATTATCACAGTATAATATTTCATAATAATTATCATATCATTTAAATAACATTAAAATATTTAAAATAATAACTATGTTACCAACATTTACATATGAACTTACCTCGTATGCGAAAATGGCTACTTTTACCATTTCGTCCACAACTTGGTATTTTCCCCATTTTAGCCCGAATTTTAGTTTTCCTTGCTCTATCATTTAAAATATAGTCTAATTAGGAATCACATTATTCAAATTGACAATAATCATATTTTGGAAAAATTACAGTTTTGCCCCTAAACTTTCGCATATTTACACTTTTGCCCCAAAGCTCGTAAATTAAACTTCAGCCTATTTTCTTATGTTTTATGACACGCTGATCATTTTTTCCTTCTATGGTAATATTAAATTCTCACTCTATCATGTACTTATGACTATTAGGTATTTTTACCGATTAAGCCCTTTTGCTCGTTTTCACTTAAAACCGAGTAGTACAAGTTGTCTAACATAATTTAAAACCTCATATTATATCATAAAACACCAAAATACACAAATTTTACCTATGGGTATTTTTCCAAATATGAACCGTAGGTTGAATTATTGCTAGCATAAGCTTAATCGAGCTACTGGGACTCTAAAAACGTAAAAATCATTAAAAACGAGGCTAGAACGGACTTACAATCGAGCTTGGAAGCTTGAAAAACCCTATCCATGGTTTCTCCTTGCTATATTCGGCCATGGGGTTGAAGATAAGCAAAATTGGCTTTTAATTTTGTTTTTAATTCATTTTACCCCTAAATGACCAAAATGACCTTATTACTAAACTTTCCAAAAACTCCATCCATGTCCAATTTTTGTCCATAGACTTATAAATTGGTAAAATTATTTAAGACCTCCTAATTAATATTTCAAAACAATTTCATACTAGAAACTTCTAGAATGCAAGTTTTGCAAATTTTTTGATTTAGTCCCTAATTTCAATTTAAGCACTTTATGCATAAAATTTCTTCACGAAATTTTCACACAATCATGCAATCATATCATAGACCTTAAAGTAATCATAAAATAATTATTTCTATCTCAGATTTTGTGGTCACGAAACCACTATTCTGACTAGGCCCAAAATCAGGATATTACACCTAAGCTAGATGGAATTATGGATGTGTTGCCGTCCCTTCTCCATCTCGTGCCCTTTGGGGTGCGTGGTGGACCACAATCGTGCCCTGTGTCCCAAGTGTGCCCCCTTAAATAGGTGTGGCCTCGTCGGTGCAGTGGTGCTCGTTCGTGCTTTTGGATGTGGAAAATATTTTTGAGAGTAGGGTTTAGGCCATTGTCTCTCAATGCCTATGCATTTTGTCTCTTGACACGGACGATGCTCGTGTTCTGTTATGGCCTCTTCGTTTCTCACACGGCATGTTGAGAGCCATGCAGTGTCAACGTCGAGGAGGAGTGCTACCTGGTTGATCCTGCCAATAGTCATAGGCTTGTCTCAAAGATTAAGCCATGCATGTGTAAGTATGAACAAATTCAGACTGTGAAACTGCGAATGGCTCATTAAATCAGTTATAGTTTGTTTGATGGTATTTGCTACTCGAATAACCGTAGTAATTCTAGCATTAATATGTGCAACAAACCCCGACTTCTAGAAGGGATGCATTTATTAGATAAAAGGTCGACGCGGGGTTTGCCCGTTGCTCTGATGATTCATGATAACTCGACGGATCACACGGCCTTTGTGCGGTGGACGATCATTCAAATTTTACCCTATCAACTTTCGATGGTAGGATAGTGGCCTACTATGGTGGTGACGGGTGACGGAGAATTAGGGTTCGATTAGAATAGGAGCCCGAGAAACGGCTACCACATCCAAGGAAGGCAAGAAAGCGCAAGAAATTACCCAATCGACACGGGAAGGTAGTGACAATAAATAACAATACCGGCTCTATGAGTCCTGTAATTGGAATGAGTACAATCTAAATCCCTTTAACGAGGATCCATTGAGGGCAAGTCCGGTGCGGAAGCATGCAGAATTCCAGCTCCAATAGCATATATTTAAGTTGTTGCGTTAAAAAGCTCGTAGTTAGACTTAGGGGTGGGTCGGTAGGTCCGCCTCACGGTGAGCACTTGGTCTGCATTCGTCCCTACTACCGGTGATGCGCCTCGGCCTTAATTGGCCGGGTCGTTCCTCACATTGTTATTTTGAAGAAATTAGAGTGCTCAAAATAGGCCTCCGCTTGTATACATTAGCATGGGATAACATCATAGGATTTTGATCCTATTGTGTTGGCCTTCGGGATCGAGTAATGATTACGAGGGACAATCGGGGCATTCAGATTTCATAGTCGAGGTGAAATTCTTGGATTTATGAAAGATGAACAATCTGCGAAAGCATTTGCCAAGGATGTTTTCATTAATCAAGAACGAAAGTTGGGGCTCAAGATGATCGACACCGCCCTAGTCTCAACCATAAACGATGCCGACTAGGGATCGGCGGATGTTGCTTTTAGGACTCGCCAAAGACTTTATGAGAAATCAAAGTCTTTGGGTTCGGGGAGTATGGTCGCAAGGTGAAACTTAAAGGAATTAACGGAAGGGCACCATCAGAGTGGAGCCTGCGGCTTAATTTGACTCAACACGGAAACTTACCAGTCCGGACATAGTAAGGATTGACAGATCGAGAGCTCTTTCTTGATTCTATGGGTGGTGGTGCATGGCCGTTTTAGTTGGTGGAGTGATTTGTCCAGTTAATTACTGTTAACAAACGAGACCTCACCGCTAACTAGCTACACGGAGGTGATCCTTCGTGGCTAGCTTCTTAGAGGGACTATGGCCTTTTAGGCCACGAAAGTTTAAGGCAATAACAAGTCCGTGATGCCCTTAGATGTTACGGGGCGCACACGCGATAATCGATGTATTCAACGAGTCTATAGCCTTGGCCGACAGGCCCGGGTAATCTTTGAAATTTCATCGTGATGAGGATAGATCATTGCAATTGTTGGTCTTCAACGAGGAATTCCTAGTAAGCGCAAGTCATCAGCTCGTGTTGACTACGTCCCTGCCCTTTGTACACACTGCCCGTCGCTCCTACCGATTGAATAGTCCGGTGAAGTGTTCGGATCACGGCAACGTGGGCAGTTCGCTACCCGCGACATCGCGAGAAGTCCACTGAACCTTATCATTTAGAGGAAAGAGAAGTCGAAACAAGGTTTCCGTAGGTGAACTTGCGGAAGGATCATTGTCAAAACCTGTCTAGTAGAATGACCCGTGAATGCGTTGTATACAACATCAGAGGTGGTGCGGGTGCATCGTCGCCTATCGCTACCTCACGTGTCGGAGTAGCCGGTCTTGTCGTCCTTTTGCCCATTGGGTGAAGTGAGATGTCAGGATCAACCTCTTCGATGCAAAATGAACAAACCCCAAGTGCGAATTGTGCCAAGGAATCGAAATGAAAAAAGGGACACATATCTTGTCGCCGCACCCTTCACGGTGTCAGTGCTTTAGTGATGTTGTTCTTTTGTCGCAAAGTATATAGAACGACTCTCAGCAACAGATATCTCGGCTCTCGCATCGATGAAGAACGTAGCGAAATGCGATACTTGGTGTGAATTGCAAAATCCCGTGAACCATCGAGTCTTTGAACGCAAGTTACGCCCTAAGCCATTAGGGTGAGGGCACGTCTCCACAGGTGTCACGATCGCTGTTCCCTATCTAACCCCGATCCCCGGGACTCGGTTGGACCACAGGCAAAAATTGGCCTCCCGTGCACTCACAGCCAGCGGTTGGCCTAAATTCGAGTCCTCGACGACATAATTGTCGCGACGATCGGTCGTAATGCTGTAAGCAACCTCATTCAGAGTTGTGCGCGTTCGTCGATCGAGACCCTTAAACTCTTTCGACATCGCATTGCGACCCCAAGTCAGGCGGGATTACCCGTTGAGTTCAAGCATATCAATAACCGGAGGAAAAGAAACTTACCAGGATTCCCCTAGTAACGACGAGCGAATCGGAAAAAGCCCAACTTGAGAATCGGGCACCACCGGCGTTCGAATTGTAGTCTGGAGAAGCGTTCTCAGTGGCGGATCGGGCCCAAGTCCCCTGGAAAGGGGCGCCGGAGAGGGTGAGAGCCCCATCGTGCCCGAACCCTGTTGTACCACGAGGCACTGTCTATGAGTCGGATTGTTTAGGAATGCAGCCCTAATCAGGCGGTAAATTTCGTCCAAGGCTAAATACGGGTGAGAGACCAATAGCGAACAAGTACCGCAAGGGAAAGTTGAAAAGGACTTTGAAAAGAGAGTCAAAGAGTACTT